>NC_141873.1:120928641-121081814 GCF_056163025.1 Triticum urartu
GGTGGTTGTGGAGAAGATAAAAAGGGGGAAGATAGTCTCACATCAACTAGGAGTATCAACGGGCTATGGAGATGCCCATCAATAGATATCAATGTGAGTGAGTAGGGATTGCCATGCAACGGATGTACTAGAGCTATAAATGTATGAAAGCTCAAAAAAAGAAACTAGTGGGTGTGCATCCAACTCGCTTGCTCACGAAGACCTAGGGCATTTTGAGGAAGCCCATCATTGGAATATACAAGCCAAGTTCTATAATGAAAGATTCCCACTAGTATATGAAAGTGACAACATAGGAGACTCTCTATCATGAAGATCATGGTGCTACTTTGAAGCACAAGTGTGGTAAAAGGATAGTAGCATTGTCCCTTCTCTATTTTTCTCTCATTTTTTATTTTTTTTATTTGGGCCTTTTCTCTTTTTTATGGCCTCTTTTCTTTATTTTTTTATTTGGGATTCTTTGGCCTCTTTTATTTATTTTAGGTCCGGAGTCTCATCCCGACTTTTGGGGGAATCATAGTCTCCATCATCCTTTCCTCACTGGGCCAATGCTCTAATAATGATGATCAACACACTTTTATTTTTCTTACAACTCAATAATTACAACTCGATACTTAGAACAAAATATGACTCTATATGAATGCCTCCGGCGGTGTACCGGGATGTGCAATGACTCATGAGTGACATGTATGAAAGAATTATGAATGGTGGCTTTGCCACAAATACGATGTCAACTACATGATCATGCTAAGCAATATGACAATGATGGAGTGTGTCATAATAAACGGAACGGTGTAAAGTTGCATGGCAATATATCCCGGAATGGCTATGGAAATGCCATAATAGGTAGGTATGGTGGCTGTTTTGAGGAAGGTATATGGTGGGTTTATGGTACCAGCGAAAGTTGCGCGGTACTACAGAGGCTAGCAATGGTGGAAGGGTGAGAGTGCGTATAATCCATGGACTCAACATTAGTCATAAAGAACTCACATACTTATTGCAAAAATCTGTTAGTTATCGAAACAAAGTACTATGCGCATGCTCCTAGGGGGATAGATTGGTAGGAACAGACCATCGCTCGTCCCCGACCGCCACTCATAAGGAAGACAATCAATAAATAAATCATGCTCCGACTTCATCACATAACGGTTCACCATACGTGCATGCTATGGGAATCACAAACTTCAACACAAGTATTTCCCAAATTCACAACTACTCAACTAGCACGACTTTGATATTATTATCTCCATATCTCAAAACAATCATCAAGCATCAAACTTCTCTTAGTATTCAATACTCTATATGAAAGTTTTTACTAATCTTGAATACCTAGCATATTAGGATTTTAAGCAAATTACCATGCTATTAAGACTCTCAAAATAATCTAAGTGAAGCATGAGAGTTCATCTATTTCTTCAAAATAAAACTACCACCATGCTCTAAAAAGATATAAGTGAAGCACTAGAGCAAACGGCAAACTACTCCGAAAGATATAAGTGAAGATCAATGAGTAGTCGAATAATTACGCAACAATGTGAAGACTCTCTAACGTTTAATAATTTAAGATCTTGGTAATTTATTCAAACAGCAAGCAAAGCAAAATAAAATGACATCTAAGAATAGCAAACATCATGTGAAGAACAAAAACTTAGGATCAACCGAAACTAACCGATAGTTGTTGAAGAAGAAAGGTGGGATGCCAACCGGGGCATCCCCAAGCTTAGATGCTTGAGACTTCTTGAAATATTATCTTGGGGTGCCTTGGGCATCGCCAATCTTGAGCTTTTGTGTCTCCTTAATTCCTCTCATATCATGGTCTCCCTAAATCTCAAAAGCTTCATCCACACAAAACTCAACAAGGACTCGTGAGATAAGTTAGTATAAACCATTGCAAAAACCTTATCATACTCTACTGGAGAAAATCACTAAAATTATTATTCAAAATTGCATACTAAATGCCTCTGCATATTTAATAGTCCTATCCTCAAATAGAATCATTAAAGAAGCAACCATGTGCAAACAATGCAAACATAACAGCAATCTGTCTAAACAGGATAGTCTGTAAAGAATGCTGCAACATCCATACTTCCCTAGCTCAAAAAATTATGAAATAAAATTCCCACTGTAGTAAATTTATCAGATCTTAATATGCCAAAGGTTTCAACATTTTATCACATTCTGACTTTTCTAGGGAATTATTGCAACAGCGGTAAACTTTCTGTTTTCAAACAGCAACATGTATACTTGTAACATAGGCATAGTGGAGGCTATCAATGCCACTTTTATTGAAATAAAAGATGCAAAACATTGTTCTAAATAAAAGCAAGCAAATACTAACAAAATAAATTGACACTCCAAGCAAAACACATATCATGTGGCGAATAAAAATATAGCTCCAAGTAAAGTTACCGATGAACGAAGACGAAAGAGGGGATGCCTTCCGGGGCATCCCCAAGCTTAGGCTCTTGGTTGTCCTTGAATATTACCTTGGGGTGCCTTGGGCATCCCCAAGCTTAGGCTCTTGCCACTCCTTATTCCATAATCCATCGAATCTTTACCCAAAACTTGAAAACTTCACAACACAAAACTTAAAGTAGAAAACTCATGAGCTCCGTTAGTATAAGAAAATAAATCACCACTTAAAGGTACTGTAATGAACTAATTCTTTATTTATATTTGTGTTAAACCTACTGTATGACAACTTCTCTATGGTTTATAAACTATTTTACTAGCCATAGATTCATCAAAATAAGTAAACAACACATGAACAACAGAATCTGTCAAAAACAGAATAGTCTGTAGTAATCTGGATCAAACGCATACTTCTGGAACTCATAAAATTCTCAAATAAATTGCTGGACCTGAGTAATTTATCTATTAATCATCTTCAAAAATAATTAACTAAATATCACTCTCCAAATAAAATGGCAGCAATTCTCGTGAGCACTAAAGTTTCTGTTTTTGACAGCATGATCAACAAGACTTTCCCCAAGTCTTCCCAAAGGTTCTACTTGGCACAAAACTAATTAAAAACATAAAACTACATCCAAACAGAGTCTAGATTAATTATTTATTACTAAACAGGAACAAAAAGAAAGTAACAAAAATAAAATTGGGTTGCCTCCCAACAAGCGCTATCGTTTAACACCCCTAGCTAGGCATGATGATTTCAATGATGCTCACGTAAGAGATAAAAATTGTAACATAAAGAGAGCATCATGAAGAATATGACTAGCACATTTAAGTCTAACCCACTTCCTATGCATAGGGATTTTGTGAGCAAACAACTTATGGGAACAGTAATCAACTAGCATAGGAAGGCAAAACAAGCATAACTTCAAAATTTTAAGCACATAGAGAGGAAACTTGATATTATTGCAGTTCCTACAAGCATATATTACTCCCTCAAAATAATTTTCAGTTGTATCATGAATAAATTTAACAATATAACCAGCACCTAAAGCATTCTTTTCATGATCTACAAGCATAGAATTTTTATTACTCTCCACATAAGCAAAATTCTTCTCATTTGGGATAGTGGGAGTATCATAAGAGACTTGAATACTATAAATTGTCTCCACATTAAAAGAGTAATGATTTCAATGATGCTCACATAAGAGATAAAAATTGTAACATAAAGAGAGCATCATGAAGAATATGACTAGCACATTTAAGTCTAACCCACTTCCTATGCATAGGGATTTTGTGATAAAACAACTTATGAGAACAATAATCAACTAGCATAGGAAGGCAAAACAAGCATAACTTCAAGATTTTAAGCACATAGAGAGGAAATTTGATATTATTGCAATTCCTACAAGCATATATTCCTCCCTCATAATAATTTTCAGTAGCATCATGAATGAATTCAACAATATAACCATCACCTAAATAATTCTTTTCATGATCTACTTGCATAGAAAATTTACTACTCTCCACATAAGCAAAATTCTTCTCATTCGGAATAGTGGGAGTATCATAAGAGACTTGAATACTATAAATTGTTTCCACGTTAAAGGAGTAATGTTCAGAGAAAGGGTACTCATAATCATGACTAGTTTTATAAATGTAATCATCACTACTCTTTATAGCATAAGTTTTGTCACAATAATCATCATAAGTAGCAACTTTGTTCTCAGCATAATCGATTGAAACCTCTTCCAAGATAGTGGATACATCACTAAATAAAGTCATGACCTCTCCAAATCCACTTTCATAAATATTATAAGATTCAACATACTCCAAAATAGTGGGATCATTACTTCCTAAAGTTGACACTCTTCCAAACCCACTTTCATCAATATAATCATCGTAAGTAGAAGGCATGCTATCATCATAACAACTTTGCATATCAAAACTTGAGAGGCTAAAAATATCATCATTATTAGACATAGCATCCCCAAGCTTGGGACAAACATTAATTGCAGCAAATATATTCTCAAATATGTCATCCTCATAGCTTCCCCAAGCTTGGGCCTTTTCATATCATAAGCATAATCACTCTCATCATTAATAGTATAGATAGCACCAATAGTATAGCAATTATAATATTCTTCCAAGCAAGTGCCAAAAAGATTTTCAAGATCATAAGAAGTGTCATTATCTTCCCAATCATAATCATCACAACAAGCAATAGGCATAACGAGATCATCATCAAGTGTATCATTTTCATGAGGCACAACAATAATAGGAGCAACTTTATTTGGGAGAGATACCTTTTTACCTCTCTTCCTTTTTCTTTTCTTCTTCTTCACCACATCATGTGTGGGTTCAATCCTCTTTTTGGAGCTCCTTATTAATGAGATTGGTCGAATAGAGGGCTCCTCTTCGTTACCTGATTCATCATAAGAAATAATAGGAGAATATTGGGAAGTCTCTTCCCTTTTGTTAGCACTCTCTTAATCTTCTATTTGTTTTCTTTTCTTTTCTTTATGTAATTGGAAATATAAGGATTTTCAATGCAATTCACCGCGCAATACTTATAAATTTCCTCTAGATCAAAATGAAGAACTTTATCAAGGGAAAATTTTGGAATATCCTTAGTTCTACGTTTAATTTCTTCATAACCCAAGAGCAAACTAAGTTCATTATGATGTGCAAGGGAAATCAAGTCATCACAATTTTTGGACACGATACGCTCATGAAACAATTTGCATTGGGTACTAAAATGATCACGTTCATTGCAAAGTTCACAAGTAGGGCTAAGAAAAGATAAATTTTCAGCACATTCATCTAGCTCTTCTTGCAACAATTTGGTTTCTAAGTACTTATGCCTCTTGCAATATCTATCTTCCCTATTTGGTGTGTACTTGCAAACCCAGTCTACTTCACAAAAATTGACATGTTTATAGGAGGCATTTTCATCATAACTAGTGCAATCATCATTAGCATCATGGATATTCAAAGAATTCGTACTAACAACATTGCAATCATGCTCATCATTTAAATATTTAGTGCCAAACATTTTAGAGATCTCTTCTTCTAGCACTTGAGCACAATTATCCTTTCCATCATACTCACGAAAGATATTAAAAAGATGAAGCGTATGAGACAAACTCAATTCCATTTTTTGTAGTTTTCTTTTATAAACTAAACTAGTGATAAAACAAGAAACTAAAAGACTCGATTGCAAGATCTAAAGATATACCTTCAAACGCTAACCTCCCCGGCAACGGCGCCAGAAAAGAGCTTGATGTCTACTACACAACCTTCTTCTTGTAGACGTTGTTGGGCCTCCAAGTGCAGAGGTTTGTAGGACAGTAGCAAATTTCCCTCAAGTGGATGACCTAAGGTTTATCAATCCGTAGGAGGCGTAGGATGAAGATGGTCTCTCTCAAGCAACCCTGCAACCAAATAAGAAAGAGTCTCTTGTGTCCCCAACACACCCAATACAATGGTAAATTGTATAGGTGTACTAGTTTGGCGAAGAGATGGTGATACAAGTGCAATATCGATAGTAGATAAAGGTATTTGTAATCTGAAATAATAAAAACAGCAAGGTAGCAAGTGATAAAAGTGAGCGTAAACGGTATTGCAATGCGTGGAAATAAGGCCTAGGGTTCATACTTTCGCTAGTGTAAGTTCCATCAACAATAATATCATAATTGGATCACATAACTATCCCTCAACATGCAACAAAGAGTCACTCCAAAGTCACTAATAGCGGAGAACGAATGGAGAGATTATGGTAGGGTATGAAACCACCTCAAAGTTATTCTTTCCAATCAATCCGTTGGGCTATTCCTATAAGTGTCACAAACAGCCCTAGAGTTCTTACTAGAATAACACCTTAAGACACAAATAAAACAAAACCCTAATTTCACCTAGATACTCCAATGTCACCTCAAGTATCCGTGGGTATGATTATACGATATGCATCACACAATCTCAGATTCATCTATTCAACCAACACATAGGACCTCAAAGAGTGCCCCAAAGTTTCTATGGAGAATCATGACAAAAACGTGTGCCAACCCCTATGCATAGATTCATGGGCGGAACCTGCAAGTTGGTCACCAAAACATACATCAAGTGAATCACGTGATATCCCATTGTCACCACAGATATCCACGGCAAGACATACATCAAGTGTTCTCAAATCTTTAAAGACTCAATCCGATAAGATAACTTCAAAGGGGAAACTCAATCCATTACAAGAGAGTAGAGGGGGAAAGAAACATCATAGGATCCAAATATAATAGCAAAGCTCGCGATACATCAAGATTGTATCACCTCAAGAACACGAGAGAGATAGATCAAACACGTAGCTCCTGGTACATACCCTCAGCCCGAGGGAGAACTACTCCCTCCTCGTCATGGAGAGCACCGGGATGATAAAGATGGACACCGGAGAGGGATTGCCCCTCCGGCAGGGTGCCGGAATGGGTCTAGATTGGCTTTCGGTGGCTACGGAGGCTTCTGGCAGCGGAACTCCCGATCTATTGTGCTCCTGGATGTTCTTAGGGTATATGGAGATATATAGGCGGAAGAAGTACGTCAGGGGGGCACGAGGGGCTCACGAGGGTGGAGGGCGCGCCCAGGTGGGTGGGCGCGCCCCTGCCTCGTGACCTCCTCGCAGATCCCCCGACGTGCACTCCAAGTCTTCAGGGCTTCTTTCCTTCCAAAAATGAGTTCCGTGAAGTTTCAGGTCAATTGGACTCCGTTTGATTTTCCTTTTCTTCGAAACCCTAAAACAGGGTAAAAACAGAAACTGGCATTGGGCTCTGGGTTAATAGGTTAGTCCCAAAAATGATGTAGAAGTCTGTAATAAAGCCCATAAACATTCAAAACGGTAGATAATATAGCATGGAGAAATCAAAAATTATAGATACGTTGGAGACGTATCAGATCTTATGTTTCTTCCTCCCCTCTACTCTCTTGTAATGGATTGAGTTTCCCCTTCGAAGTTATCTTATCGGATCGAGTCTTTAAGGATTTGAGAACACTTGATGTATGTCTTGTCGTGCGTATCTGTGGTGACAATGGTATATCACGTGATTCACTTGATGTATGTTTTGGTGATCAACTTGCGGGTTCCGCCCATGAACCTATGCATAGGGGTTGGCACACGTTTTCGTCTTGACTCTCCGGTAGAAACTTTGGGGCACTCTTTGAGGTTCTATGTGTTGGTTGAATAGATTAATCTGAGATTGTGTGATGCATATCGTATAATCATACCCACGGATACTTGAGGTGACATTGGAGTATCTAGGTGACCTTAGGGTTTTGGTTGATTTGTGTCTTAAGGTGTTATTCTAGTACGAACTCTAGGGATGTTTGTGACACTTATAGGAATAGCCCAACGGATTGATTGGAAAGAATAACTTTGAGGTGGTTTCGTACCCTACCATAATCTCTTCGTTTGTTCTCCGCTATTAGTGACTTTGGAGTGACTCTTTGTTGCATGTTGAGGGATAGTTATATGATCCAATTATGTTATTATTGTTGAGAGGACTTGCACTAGTGAATGTATGAACCCTAGGCCTTGTTTCAACACATTGCAATACCGTTTGTGCTCCACTTTTACCATTAGTTACCTTGCTGTTTTTATAATTTCAGATTACAAAAACCTTTATCTACTATCCATATTGCACTTGTATCACCATCTCTTCGCCGAACTAGTGCACCTATACAATTTACCATTGTATTGGGTGTGTTGGGGACACAAGAGACTCTTTGTTATTTGCTTGCAGGGTTGCTCGAGAGAGACCATCTTCATCCTATGCCTCCTACGGATTGATAAACCTTAGGTCATCCACTTGAGGGAAATTTGCTACTGTCCTACAAACCTCTGGACTTGGTGGCCCAACAACGTCTACAAGAAGAAGGTTGTGTAGTAGACATCAAGCTCTTTTCTGGCGCCGTCGCCGGGGAAGCGAGGAAAGCGGCACTAAGACCCCGTCAACTAAGCTCTTTTCTGGCGCCGTTGCCGGGGAGGTTAGCGTTTGAAGGTATATCTTTAAATCTTGCAATCGAATCTTTTTGTTTCTTGTTTTATCACTAGTTTAGTTTATAAAAGAAAACTATAAAAAATATGGAATTGAGTTTGCCTCATACGCTTCATCTTTTTAATATCTTTCGTGAGTATGATGGAAAGGAAAATTGTGCCAAAGTGCTAGAAGAAGAATGCATTAAAATGTTTGGCACTAAATCTTTGAATGATGAGCATGATTGCAATGTTATTAGTATGAACTCCTTGAATATCCATAGTACTAATGATGATTGCACTAGTTATGATGAAAATGTCTCCTATAAACATGTCATTTTTTGTGGAGTGCATTGGGTTTGCAAGTATACACCAAATAGGGAAGATAGATATTGCAAGAGGCATAAGCATTTAGAAACTAAATGGTTGCAGGAAAGGCTAGAAGTTTGTGCTGAAAATTTAAATTTTCTTAGCCGTACTTGTGAACTTTGCAATGAACATGATCATTTCAGTACCCAATGCAAATTGTTTCATGATCGTATCGTATCCAAAAATTGTGATGACTTGATTTCCCTTGCACATCATAATGAACTTAGTTTGCTCTTGGGTTATGAAGAAATGAAACGTATAACTAAGGATATTCCAGAATTTACCCTTGATAGAGTTCTTCATTTTGATCTAGAGGAAATTTATATGTATTGTGTGGTGAATTGTATTGAAAATCCTTATATTGCCAACTACATAAAGAAAAGAAAAGAAATATAAGATGAATAGAATACTAATGAAAGGGAAGAGACTTCCCAATACCCTCCTATTATTTCTTATGATGAATCAGGTAACGAGGAGGAGCCTCCTATTCAACCAATATCATTAATAAAGAGCTCCAAAAGGAGGATTGAACCCACACATGATGTGGTGAAAAAGAAGAAAAGAAAAAGGAAGAGAGGTAAAAAGATATCTCTCCCAAATAATGCTGCTCCTATTACTGTTGTGCCTCATGAAAATATAATTGTGGAAGATGATGCACTTGATGATGATCTCGTTATGCCTATTGCTTGTTGTGATGATTATGATTGGGAAGATAATGATACTTGTTATGATCTTGAAAATCTTTTTGGCATTTGCTTGGAAGAATATGATAATTTCTATACTATTGGTGCTATCCATACTATTAATTATGAGAGTGATTATGCTTATGATATGAAAAGGCCCAAGCTTGGGGATGCTATGTTTGATGAAGATGATGTTTTTGAGAATATATTTGCTGCAATTAATGTTTGTCCCAAGCTTGGGGATGCTACGTTTAATGAAGATGATATTTTTAGTCTCCCAAGTTTTGATATGCAAATTTATAATGATGATAACATGCCTCCTACTTATGATGATTATATTTATGAAAGTGGATTTGGAGAGGTCATGACTTTATTTAGTAATGATTCCACTATCTTGGAAGAGGTTTCTATTGATTATGATGAGAACAAAGTTGCTACTTATGATGATTATTGTGATGAAACATATGCTATAAAAAGTAGTGATGATTATATTTATAAAACTTGTCATGATTATGATTACCCCTTTTCTAAACATTACTCTTTTAATGTGGAAACAATTTATAGTATTCGAGTCTCTTATGATACTCCCACTATTCCGAATGAGAAGAAATTTGCTTATGTGGAGAGTAATAAAAATTTTATGCTTGTGCATCATGAAAATAATGCTTTAGGTGCTGGTTATATTGTTGAATTCATTCATGATGCTACTTAAAATTATTATGAGGGAGGAATATATGCTTGTAGGAATTGCAATAATATCAAGTTTCCTCTCTATGTGCTTAAAGTTATGAAGTTATGCTTGTTTTACCTTCCTATGCAAGTTGATTCTTGTTACCATAAGTTGTTTGCTCACAAAATCCCTATGCATAGGAAGTGGGTTAGGCTTAAATGTGCTAGTCATATTCATCATGATGCTCTCTTTATGTTTCAATCCTTTATGTGAGCATCATTGAAATCATCATGCCTAACTAGGGGCGTTAAACAATAGCACTTGTTGGGAGGCAACCCAACTTTATTTTTGTTCCTTGATTTTTGCTCCTGTTTAGTAATAAATAATTCATATAGCCTCTGTTTAGATGTGGTTTTATGTTTTAATTAGTGTTTGTGCCAAGTAGAACCTTTGGGAAGACTTGGGTGAAATCTTTGCGATCATGCAGTAAAAAACAGAAACTTTAGCGCTCACGAGAATTGCTGCCATTTTTATTTGGAGAGTGATATTTAGTTCATTATTTTTGAAGATGATTAATATATAAATTCCTCAGGTCCAGAAATTTATTTTAGAATTTGTGGGATTCCATAAGTATACGTTTGATCCAGATTACTACAGACTGTTCTGTTTTTGACAGATTCTGTTTCGATGTGTTGTTTGCTTATTTTGATGAATCTATGAGTAGTATCGGAGGGTATGAACCATAGATAAGTTGGAATACAGTAGATATTACACCAATATGAATTTAGCATGAGTTCAGAACAGTACCTAAGTGGTGATTTATTTTCTTATACTAACGAAGCTTACGAGTTTTCTATTAAGTTTTGTGTTGTGAAGTTTTCAAGTTTTGGGTAAAGATTCGATGGACTATGGAATAAGGATTAGCAAGAGCCTAAGCTTGGGGCCGCCCCGGAAGGCATCCCCTCTTTCGTCTTCGTTCATCGGTAACTTTACTTGGAGCTATATTTTTATTCACCACATGATATGTGCTTTGCTTGGAGCGTCATGTCATTTTATTTAGCTTTGCTTGATGTTTGAATAAAATACCAAGATCTGAAATTCTTAAAATGGGAGAGTCTTCACATAGTTGCATAATTATTTAACTACTCATTGATCTTCACTCATATCTTTTGGAGTAGTTTGTCGTTTTCTCTAGTGTTTCACTTATATCTTTTAGAACACAATGGTGGTTTTATTTTGAAGAAATAGATGAAATCTCATGCTTCACTTATATTATTTTGAGAGTCTTAAACAACATGGTGATTTGCTTAATACTAATATGCTAGGTATTCAAGATTAGTAAAGACTTTCTTATGAGTGTTTTGAATACTAAGAGAAGTTTGATGCTTGATGATTGTTTTGAGATATGGAGATAGTGATATTAAAGTTGTGCTAGTTGAGTAGTTGTGAATTTGAGAAATACTTGTGTTGAAGTTTTCAAGTCCCGTAGCATGCACGTATGGTAAAGTTATGTAACAAATTTGAAACATGAGGTGTTCTTTGATTGTCCTCCTTATGAGTGGCGGTCGGGGACGAGCGATGGTCTTTTCCTACCAATCTATCCCCCTAGGAGCATGCGCATAGTGCTTGGTTTTTGATGACTTGTAGATTTTTGCAATAAGTATGTGAGTTCTTTATGACTAATGTTGAGTCCATGGATTATACGCACTCTCACCCTTCCATCATTGCTAGCCTATTCGGTACCGTGCATTGCCCTTTCTCACATTGAGAGTTGGTGCAAACTTCGCCGGTGCATCCAAACCCCGTGATATGATACGCTCTTTCACACATAAACCTCCTTATATCTTCCTCAAAACAGCCACCATACCTACCTATTATGCCATTTCCGTAGCCATTCCGAGATATATTGCCATGCAACTTTCCACCATTCCGTTTATCATGACACGTTCATCATTGTCATATTGCTTAGCATGATCATGTAGTTCACATAGTATTTGTGGCAAAGCCACCGTTCATAATTGTTTCATACATGTCACTCTTGGTTCATTGCATATCCCGGTGCACCGCTGGAGGCATTCATATAGAGTCATACTTTGTTCTAGTATCGAGTTGTAATCATTGAGTTGTAAATAAATAGAAGTGTGATGATCATCATTTTCTAGAGCATTGTCCCAAGTGAGGAATAAAAAAAGAGAGAAAGGCCATAAAAAGAGAGAGAGAGAAGGCCCAAAAAAAAGAGAAATGCCATAAAAAAAGAGAAGGCCCGAAAAAAATGAGAGAAAAAGAGAGAAGGGACAATGCTACTATCCTTTGACACACTTGTGCTTCAAAGTAGCACCATAATCCTCATCATAGAGAGTCTCTTGTTTTGTCACTTTCATATACTAGTGGGAATTTTTCATTATAGAACTTGGCTTGTATATTCCAACAATGGGCCTCCTCAAGTGCCCTAGGTCTTCGTGAGCAAGCAAGTTGGATGCACACCCACATAGTTTCTTTTGTTGAGCTTTCATACATTTATAGCTCTAGTGCATCCGTTGCATGGCAATCCCTACTCCTTGCATTAACATCAATCGATGGGCATCTCCATAGCTCATTGATTAGCCTCGTTGATGTGAGACTTTCTCCTTTTTGTCTTCTCCACATAACCCCCATCATCACATTCCATTCCACCTATAGTGCTATGTCCATGGCTCACGCTCATGTATTGCGTGAAGATTGAAAAAGTTTGAGAACATCAAAAGTATGAAACAATTGCTTGGCTTGTCATCGGGGTTGTGCATGATGAGAGCATTCTTGTGTGGCGAAAATCGAGCATGACTAAACTATATGATTTTGTAGGGATGAACTTTCTTTGGCCATGTTATTTTGAGAAGACATGATTGCTTAGTTAGTATGCTTGAAGTATTATTATTTTTATGTCAATATGAACTTTTATCTTGAATCTTTCGGATCTGAATATTCATACCAAAATTAATAAGAATTACATTGAAATTATGCCAAGTAGCACTCCGCATCAAAAATTCTGTTTTTATCATTTACCTACTCGAGGACGAGCAGGAATTAAGCTTGGGGATGCTGATACGTCTCCAACGTATCTATAATTTTTGATTGCTCCATGCTATATTATCTTCTGTTTTGGACATTATTGGGCTTTATTATCCACTTTTATATTATTTTTGGGACTAACCTATTGACCCAGAGCCCAGTGCCAGTTCCTGTTTTCCCCTTGTTTCAGTGTTTCAAAGAAAAGGAATATCAAACGGAGTCGAAATGGAATGAAACCTTCTGGAGAAGTTATTTTTGGAAGGAAAGCAACCCGGGAGACTTGGAGTCCACGCCAAGAAAGCAACATGGAAGCCACGAGGTAGGGGGGCGCGCCCACCCCCCTAGGGCGCGCCTACCCCCCTAGGGCGCGCCCATCCCCCTAGGGCGCGCCCTCCACCCTCGTGGGCCCCTCGTGGCTCCCCTGACGTACCTCTTCCTCCTATATATCTCCATATACCCTAAAATGATCGGAGAGCAGAATAGATCGGGAGTTTCGCTGCCAGAAGCCTCCGTAGCCACCGAAAACCAATCTAGACCTGTTCCGGCACCCTGCTGGAGGGGGCAATCCTTCTCCGATGGCCATCTTCATCATCCCGGTGCTCTCCATGACAAGGAGGGAGTAGTTCTCCCTCGGGGCCGAGGGTATGTACCAGTAGCTATGTGTTTGATCTCTCTCTCTCTGGTGTTCTTGATTTGGCACGATCTTGATGTATCGCGAGCTTTGCTATTATAGTTGGATCTTATGTTTCTTCTCCCCCTCTACTCGCTTGTAATGGATTGAGTTTCCCCTTCGAAGTTATCTTATCGAATTGAGTCTTTAAGGATTTGAGAACACTTGATGTATGTCTTGCCGTGCGTACCTGTGGTGACAATGGGATATCACGTGATTCACTTAATGTATGTTTTGGTGATCAACTTGCAGGTTCCTCCCATGAACCTATGCATAGGGGTTGGCACACGTTTTCGTCTTGACTCTCCGGTAGAAAATTTGGGGCACTCTTTGAGGTTCTATGTGTTGGTTGAATAGATGAATCTGAGATTGTGTGATGCATATCGTATAATCATACCCACGGATACTTGAGGTGACATTGGAGTATCTAGGTGACATTAGGGTTTTGGTTGATTTGTGTCTTAAGTTGTTATTCTAGTACAAACTCTAGGGCTGTTTGTGACACTTATAGGAATAGCCCAACGGATTGATTGGAAAGAATAACTTTGAGGTGGTTTCGTACCCTACCATAATCTCTTCATTTGTTCTCCGCTATTAGTGACTTTGGAGTGACTCTTTGTTGCATGTTGAGGGATAGTTATATGATCCAATTATGTTATTATTGTTGAGAGGACTTGCACTAGTGAAAGTATGAACCCTAGGCCTTGTTTCAACACATTGCAATACCGTTTGTGCTCACTTTTACCATTAGTTACCTTGCTGTTTTTATAATTTCAGATTACAAAAACCTTTATCTACTATCCATATTGCACTTGTATCACCATCTCTTCGCCGAACTAGTGCACCTATACAATCTACCATTGTATTGGGTGTGTTGGGGACACAAGAGACTCTTTGTTGTTTGGTTGCAGGGTTGCTTGAGAGAGACCATCTTCATCCTACGCCTCCTACGGATTGATAAACCTTAGGTCATCCACTTGAGGGAAATTTGCTACTGTCCTACAAACCTCTGCACTTGGAGGCCCAACAACGTCTACAAGAAGAAGGTTGTGTAGTAGACATCAGATCCATGTATGAGAACAAAGTATGGACTTTGATTGACTTGCCCGATGATTGGTGAGTTATTGAGAATAAATGGATCTTCAAGAGGAAGACGGACGCTGATAGTAGTGTTACTATCTACGCTCGAATTGTCGCAAAATGTTTTCAAAAAGTTCAAGGTGTTGACTACGATGAATTTTTCTCACTCGTATCGATGCTTATAAGTCTGTCCAAATCATGTTAGCGGTTGCCGCATTTTATGAAATCTGGCAAATGGATGTCAAAACTGCATTCCTTAATCGATTTCTTAAAAAAAGAGTTATATATGATGCAACCAAAAGGTTTTGTCGATCCTAAAGGTGCTAACAAAGTGAGCAAGCTCCAGCGATCCATCTATGGACTGGTGCAAGCATCTCAGAGTTGGAATATATGCTTTGATAAAGTGATCAAAGCATATGGTTTTATACAGACTTGCGGTGAAGCCTGTATTTACAAGAAAGTGAGTGGGAGCACTACATCATTTCTGATAAGTATATGTGAATGCCATATTGTTGATCGGAAATAATGTAGAATTTTCTAGAAAGCATAAAGGAGTTTTTGAAAGGAGTTTTTCAATGGAAGACCTCGGTGAATCTGCTTATATATTAGGAATCAAGATCTATAGAGATAGATCAAGACGCTTAATTGGACTTTCACAAAGCACATACCTTGATGAAGTTTTGAAGAAGTTCAAAATGGAACAGGCAAAGAAGGAGTTCTTGCCTGTGTTGTAAGGTGTGAAGTTGAGTAAAGACTCAAAACCTGACTACGACAGAAAATAGAAAGAGAATGAAAAGTCATTCCCTATGCCCCAGTCATAGGTTCTATAAAGTATGATATGCTATGTACCAGACCTATTTTGTACCTCACCATTAGTTTGGCAAGAGGGTACAATAGTGATCCAAGAGTGGATCACTGGAAAACGGTCAAAAATATCCTTAGTGGAATAAGGAAATGTTTCTCGGTTATGGAAGTGACAAAGAGTTCGTCATAAAGAGTTACGTCGATGCAAGCTTTGACACCGATCTGGATGACTCTAAGTCTCGATCTAGATACATATTGAAAGTGGGAGCAATTAGCTAGAGTAGCTCCACGCAAAGCATTGTAGACATAGAAAATTTGCAAAATACATATGGCTCTGAATGTGGCAGACCCGTTGACTAAATTTCTCTCACAAGCAAAACATGATCACTCTTTGGGTGTTAATCACATAGCGATGTGAACTAGATTATTGACTCTAGTAAACCCTTTGGGTGTTAGTCACATGGAGATGTGAACTAATCATATAAAGATGTGAACTATTGGTGCTAAATCACATGACGATGTGAACTAGATTATTGACTCTAGTGCAAGTGGGAGACTGAAGGAAATATGCCCTAGAGGCAATAATAAAGTTGTTTTTTATATTTCCTTATATCATGATAAATGTTTATTATTCATGCTAGAATTATATTAACCGGAAACTTAGTACATGTGTGAATACATAGACAAACAGGGTGTCCCTAGTATGCCTCTATTTGACTAGCTCATTAATCAAAGATGGTTAAGTTTCCTAGCCATGGACATGTGTTGTCATTTGATGAACATGATCACATCATTACAGAATGATGTGATGGACAAGACCCATTCGTTAGCTTAGCGTTATGATCGTTACAGTTTCATTGCTACCGCTTTCTTCATGACATATACATGTTCCTCATACTATGAGATTATGCAACTCCCGAATACTGGAGGAACACCTTGTGTGCTATCAAATGTCACAACGTAACTGGGTGATTATAAAGATGCTCTATAGGTTTCTCCGATAGTGTTCGTTGAGTTGGCATAGATCGAGATTAGGATTTGTCACTCCGTGTATCAGAGAGGTATCTCTGGGCCCTCTTGGTAATGCACATCACTATAAGACTTGCAAGCATTGTGACTAATGAGTTAGTTGCGGGATGATGCATTACGGAACGAGTAAAGAGACTTGCCGATAACGAGATTGAACTAGGTATGAGGATACCGACGATCGAATCTCGGGCAAGTAACATACCGATGACAAAGGTAACAACGTATGTTGTTATGCTGTTTGACCGATAAACATCTTCGTAGAATATGTAGGAGCCAATATGAGCATCCAGGTTCCGCTATTGGTTATTGACTGGAGATGTGTCTCGGTCATGTCTACATAGTTCTCGAACCCGTACGGTCCGCACGCTTAACGTTCGATGACGATTTGTATTATGAGTTATGTGATTTGATGACCGAAGTTTGTTCGGAGTCCCGGATGAGATCGG
This sequence comes from Triticum urartu, assembly GCF_056163025.1. Lineage (NCBI taxonomy): Eukaryota > Viridiplantae > Streptophyta > Magnoliopsida > Poales > Poaceae > Triticum > Triticum urartu. Next base: position 120,945,863 of record NC_141873.1, read on the forward strand.
GGACATGACGAGGAGTCTCAAAATGGTCAAGAGTTAAAGATCGATATATTGTAAGGCTATATTCGGACATCGGAAAGGTTCCGAGTGATTCAGGTATTTTTCGGAGTACCAGAGAGTTACGGGAATTCGTCGGGAGAAGTATTGGGCCTTATTGGGCCATACAGGAATAGAGGAGGCAGGCCAAAGGGAAGGAGGCGCGCGCCCCCCCATGGGTCCGAATTGGACTAGGGGAAAGGGGGCGGCGCTCCCCCTTGCCCTTTCCTACCCCCTCTCTTTCCCTCTTTCTTCTCTCCTACTCCGGAAAGGAGAAGGGGAATCCTACTAGGACTTGGGAGTCCTAGTAGGATGTAACGCCCAAAGACCGGAGCTTTAGATGCCTTCCTTGGTTTTCCGAGTTTCGTCGGGTAATTTGTTTTGTCTGTTGCATTCATCTTTGCATTTGTGCATTGCATCATGTCATCATGCCATCATGTCATTTTTTTAACTCAACTAAATAAATGGCATGGATCTTTGATCCATTTAAACCGAGGGAATTCACATGGTGATTCTGTTTATAACATACCCTCCCAATATTAGGGAGCTATTTTAAATATTCCATTTTTTCGGAATCACCCATAAACACACTTGCAAAAATAAAATCCCAATGCCTTTGTTATCACAACTCTTGGCCTCTAACTTTGCCATATATCTTTTCTTCATTTTCCCAAGCAACTCCTAAATCCGGAACATTTTTGGACCTTCCCAACACTCACTTCCTATTCAAACCATTTGATTTTAAATCAAATGAGTTTGAATTTAAACTTTCAAAAATGCCCACTCCATTTTTCTTGGAACATGCACATTTTTGCGAGTCTGGGAAATTTATCCCCGTGCCCAAACTCTTTCTCTACCCTTTTCTTTTCTTCCCTTTTCTTTCTCTTTTTCTGCTATTTTGAATAGAGTAAATAGAGGGAGAGCAGAGCCCAGCTGGCCACTTGGGCCTCCCCACCCCAGACCGGCCCAAACCTCCCCTGGGCCAGCAGACCCGTGGTAAACCCTAGCCGCCAGGGGGCCGACACCTCTCTCTCTCTCGATCTCACCTTCTCCCTCCTGGCAGCGCCGCCACACCCGTCATCCCTCTCCTGCCCGATCACCACTCTATCTCGCTCGCGCCCGCTTCTCTCCCTCGACCCTTCCTCCTGGAGCCGCCACACAGAGAGGAGCAGAACCCCTCGCGCCCACGCCTGAACCATCCTGCGCCCGATTCCCCATCTCCTTGTTCTTTCCCGCAGCGCCGCACGCACGCACACATCGAGCGCCAGGAGAGCGCCCGCGCTCGATCCCGTGGCCGCGCCTCCTTGTCGCCGTTGCAGCTCCATCCCCGTAGCCCTCTTCGCTCGGTCTTGAGCGCCCCAGCGCCGCACCTCGCCGCCGCTTGCTCCGGCGACCAGCAGGACGCCACCATAGCGCCAACTAGCGCCGGCCTCGACCTCCTTCCTCATGCGTGGCTCGCCTCTCGCCTCCTTCGTCTTTTGTTCCTCCACATCGTCTTCCGCACCCCGGCCTCCTCGTCACTGCCTCGTCCGTCCCGGCCACCGGTGCCCTCGCCGGAGCCACCTTGCCTCACCCGCCGGCGAGCCCCTTCTCCGGCGACCCCGTACTCTGCTCGCCCACTTCCCCTGCTTCTCCTTCCCACGCGCCAACTCCTTTCACCCCTGCGCCTCTTCCTTGCTAAGGATCTGAGCTCCATCCTAACCGGTGCCCCTTGTGCTTCTCTGTTTTTTGTCGGTTTTCCTGAGAAGTACCCTGCTGAACAACGCCAAATCCCAAACCAAGTTCATCATACACCGTCACAAGATTTTTGCCAAGTGCTAGAACTATCCAGTACCCCTTCTACCATCTACGAAATTGCCAAGACCGAAACCCAAAGGACCAAGGATGCGCCAAGTACCTTGTCGATACACGTACGACTACCGTCACTCAAGACCGCGAGTACACTACTTCCACAACGCGTCATGTATGACCACCGTCGCTGGGACTCGACAAGACGCCGAGTACCACGACACTACCGTCGACCCCCGGAGGACTCAGAGCCGTCAAGTCCGAAGACCCTTAGTACCACGAAAACCCCAAAGGGATTCGTATTCGTCAAGTTCACTTTCAAAATGTGTACCACTATCGTCGCCCGAACGTCTACAGAACATGTACCACAACCATCGCTGTAGACCCCGTGGACGTCAAGTTCCGTGTCGTGACCCCGAACATCTACGAACATGAACGACTACTTCCCACAACGACCCGTGAACGACTACTTCCTCTACGAACTCAAACCGCTCGAGAATGTTCCCTTGGAAGGTATAACCACCGAGACGACGCCCGTGAACGAATGTTGTGTGATGTATGAGATGCTCGTGGTTGCATCGTGTCCGAGTTGTTCGTTGCGAGTTCCTCGTTGCCTTATCGTCGACATGTGGGAACCCGGTATCCGGGAGCACCCCATCTTCTTGCATGACACACTCACACCCACTTCCTTTTTCACCGGTATCTCCGTGAGCTACCGGATCATTGGAATGTTGTCGCGGCATCATTTCCGTTTCATCGCCGTGGCACCCCTTTCTTTCTACCACGGTGACAAATGCTCTCATCACGCTCATGTCAACTTCTAATAAAAATTGCATAAAACTTGCAAATGTCATCCGCATCATGATAACAACATCAAGAATGTTTAAATTGTTGTTTGCATTAATTTTCTAAATGCATATGGGGATTTACCAAATTTGTTGTTTGTTATATCCGGTCCCATTTAAATTGTTTAGTTGGTATAGTTTTGTTATGCTTCACCCCTTGCCATGCTAACCAACACTTAATATTGTTGGGTACATAAACGAGAGTGTACTAAATAATTGTTGTGGTGTTTCGTTAATATGCAGCTCGTTGGATATTGAGCTCCACTTAACATGTAGTTTTGTTTGTGCACTTTGCCATGCCATGCTTCATTAAACCGGACATGCATCATAATTGGTTGTTGTAACACCCCGGATATGACTTTCCCAATTTGTACTCCAACTCTTGCCGTTTCCGGCGTTAAGTTATTTTACTTTCTCGGGTTCGGGTTTTTGTCTCCGTGTGTTGTTATCGTTGTCATGCATCTCATATCATGTCATCATGTGCATTGCATTTGCATACGTGTTCATCTCTTGCATCCGAGCATTTTCCCCGTTGTCTGTTTTGCATTCCGGCGCTTCGTTCTCCTCCGATGGTCAATTCTACTTTTCTTTCGTGTGTGGGGATTTAACATTTCCAGATTGGACCGAGACTTGCCAAGCGGCCTTGGTATACTACCGGTAGACCGCCTGTCAAGTTTCGTATCATTTGGACTTCGTTTGATACTCCAACGGTTAACCGAGGGACCGAAAAAGCCTCGTGTGTGTTGCAGCCCAACACCCCTCCAATTTGGCCCGAAAGCCACCAAAAACCTCTCCATCATCTAGAGCGTTCGATCACGATTGCGTGGCCGAAAACCGCACCTCATTTGGACTCTCCTAGCTCCCTCTATGTCTATATAAAGACCCCCCATTCCAAATCTCGGATCCCCTCCCGAAACCCTAAAAAAATCCACCTCGCGCCGGCCGGACACGTCCATTCCCGGCCGGACACGTCCGCCGCCCCACCCGGGCCAATCCCGCACCGCCACGTGGCGCCCGCGCACCCCATCGCCGCCAGCGCCGCCGGCCCGTGAGGCCCAGGCCGGGCCCTCCCGTCGCCCGACCGGGCCCGAGCCGCCGCGCCCCACCCGCCGCTTCCTTCTCCGACGCCGGCGGCTGAGCCACCTCGCCGTCCGACGCCTCCGGCCACCGCGGCCATCGCCGGAGCAGCGCGCCGCCAGCGCTCGGCGTCTCCTCCGCGACCCCCTCGTCGCCCCCTCGCCGCTCGGCGACGGATCCGGCCACCCCGCCGCCGGACCTCGCCGCCCCGACCCGGATCCGGCCTTCTCCTCGCTGGCCCCAGCCACCACCGACTCGCCGGAGTGCGTGCGCCGCCGCCTCGGTTCACGCGCCGAGGAACCCTAGATCTGGGAGGTTGTTTTTTTTACAAGTCTCAGATATTTTTGGCTATGTTCATCGCATCGTAACTCCTCATCCGTAACTCCGTTTTGGGCATATAGCATATCAAAATGTTCATCTCAGAGAGTACATCATTTCATTCCATTGCATCATTTTCATTTGAGTTCATCTTGATGCCCGAAATGCTGTTAGAATAGGGCTACTTGAGATAATTGTCAGATCTGCTGCTCCATTTAGATATTTGTCATTTTTGCCATGTTTATTGTGTGCATGATATGCCCATGAGCTCTACATATGTTTTGTTAAGGGTTTTGCCATCTTTCCATAGGTGCAACCCATGTATTTTTGTGATGTGTGTGGTGACTAGTACAAGCTTGCAAAGTGAGGCACTTGGTAATGCTGATTTCAGCGACTTAGCAATTCCACTAAGTCCTTGAGCTGTTTATCTCATATGGTCATATGTTCATGTTGTTTCCTAGTGATCCGTGCCTCTTTTGAGGATGATCAGTAAGGATGTTTTGTTAATATTGTAGTGCTCTATCCATCCATGTCTTTGTTTGCAATTATGGAGCACCCTATCTTGAGTCAATCGAGCTCTACTTTTGCTACTTCGTGAATCTGGGCAGATTGTCTACTTGTTAGCGATTTCGCTGAGGATGTTGTAGTTGATCCATGCATGCTATGCTATTGTTCTTGCCATGTCTAGCTTCTATTTTGTGTATTCTGGACGGGTGTATGCTTAATTTGGCATGACTCGTAGTGAGTGCATCGACCTCGTAAACATGCCTACTTGATATCTGTTTTCAGCATGTTCCGGTTTTCACCAAGTCTGAGAACTGATTATGTTTTTGCCATGTTCACATGCTTGCAATTGTATTTTCTGATCCCTTTTGGCTCAAGGTCACTAAGGGACTTTTGTTAAGCTCTTTGAGTATCTCCATGCCATGCTTTACTTTGCCTTGTTCAGGTCCTGTAGCATGTAGTTTTGATGCTCCGAAGAGGGCTACCTGCTCTGAAATTCCAGACAAGTGTTAATTTCACTGTCTGAAATCTGTTTGTCATATGCATTTTTGCCATGCTTGTTTGAACCTGTTAATGGATGAATTGGCCGTAGCTCATTGCTAGAATTTTGTTAAGAATCTTGAATGAATCCCTGCCATGTATTTTTATGCCATCTTTGGGTGCTGTAGCATGTTCATCTCGTTGCATTTAGATGGCTACTTGCTGTAAATCGCAGACCGTGGTCATATTTGAATCGCTTGCCATTTCCAAACCGTAACTCCGATTCCGGTGTTCTTTATATCGTTTTCAAGTGATTTCATCTCATCTTTCCAGTGGCACACTTGGATTCCCAAGTTGATGCCAGGTTCATGCATTCCTTGTCACATCTTGCATATGCATCCCGCATCGCATCCCGCATAGCATATCATCTTTACATCATTTTGTTTGAGCTTGCACGTGGTTGATTGTGTCCCTGTTGCTTGTTTGTCTTGTTTGGGTAGATCCGGGAGACGAGTTCGCTAACGAGGAGCCCGTTGAGTTTGCTTTCGAGGATCCAGTCAACTCTGACAATTGTGCAGGCAAGATGATCATACCCTCGAAATCACTACTATCTTTGCTATGCTAGATTACTCGCTCTTTTGCTATGCCAATGCTACGATGCCTACCACTTGCTTTCAAGCCTCCCAAATTTCCATGTCAAACCTCTAACCCACCATGTCCTAGCAAACCGTTGATTGGCTATGTTACCGCTTTGCTCAGCCCCTCTTATAGCGTTGCTAGTTGCAGGGGAAGATTGAAGGCCGTTCCTTGTTGGAACATTATTTACTTGTTGGGATATCATTATATTGCCATGTTATCTTAATGCATCTATATACTTGGTAAAGGGTGGAAGGCTCGTCCTCTCGCCTAGTGTTTTGTTCCACTCTTGCCGCCCTAGTTTCCGTCATATCGGTGTTATGTTCCCGGATTTTGCGTTCCTGACACGGTTGGGTTATAATGGGAACCCCTTGATAGTTCGCCTTGATTAAAGATTTTCTAGCAATGCCCAACCTTGGTTTTACCATTTGCCACCTAGCCTCTTTTTCCCTTGGGTTTCCGAAGCCCGAGGGTCATCTTATTTTAGCCCCCCGGGCCAGTGCTCCTCTGAGTGTTGGTCCGACCGAGTAGACTGCGGGGCCACCTCGGGGCAACTTGAGGGTTGGTTTTACTCGTAGGATGTCTCATCTGAGTGTGCCCTGAGAACAAGATATGTGCAGCTCCTATCGGGACTTGTCGGCACATTCGGGCGGTGTTGCTGGTCTTGTTTTAACCTGTCGAAATGTCTTGAAGAACCGAGGTACCGAGTCTGATCGGAACGTCTCGGGAGGAGGTCTATTCCTTCGTTGACCGTGAGAGCTTGTCATGGGCTAAGTTGGGACTCCCCTGCAGGGTTTTAAACTTTCGAAAGCCGTGCCCGCGGTTATGGGCAGATGGGAATTTGTTAATGTCCGGTTGTAGATAACTTGAACCTTAACTTAACTAAAATGAATCAACTAAGTGTGTTACCGTGATGGCCTCTTCTCGGCGGAGTCCGGGAAGTGGACACGGTGTTGGAGTTATGTTTGCGCAGGTTGCTCTCTAGTTTCTCGCTCGCGCTTTGCCTCCTCTTCTCGCTCTCTTTTGCGAACAGGATAGCCACCATATTTGCTAGTCGGTTGCTGCAGCTCCACATATTTACCTTGCCTTACCTATAAGCTTAAATAGTCTTGATCGCGAGGGTGCGAGATTGCTGAGTCCCTGTGGCTCACAAATTACTATTACACAAGATGCAGGGCCTGATGATTCCGCTCCAGGTGACGCGCTCGAGCTCAAGTGGGAGTTCGACGAGGACTCTCAATGATACTATGTTTCCTTTCCTAATGATCAGTAGTGGTGCCCAGTTGGGGGTGATTGGGACCGTGTCGCATGTTGGGTTCTCTTTTATTTTGGCGTCGTAGTCGGGCCATGAGTGTTTGAATGATGTAATGTTATTTATGTACCTTGATTGACGTGGCGAGTGTAAGCCAACTATGTTATCTCCCCTTTATTATTCATATTACATGGGATGTTGTGAAGATTGCTTAACTTGCGACATATGCCTTCAATGCGATTTTGCCTCTAAGTCGTGCCTCGACACGTGGGAGATATAGTCGCATCGAGGGTGTTACAAGTTGGTATCATAGCTTTCCCCGACCTTAGGAGCCCCATTGCTTGATCGTTTTTAGCAGCCGAGTTGTGTCTAGAAAAATGTTTTGAGTCATTTAGGAATTATATATCGGAGAGTTTAGGAATTCTTTTTACTTCCCAGTCTCCGCATCGCTCTGGTAAGGCATCCTGACGTAGAGTTTTGACTCTTCTCTTCTCAAATTTCACTAAAAAAATTTAGGATCACGCGGGTATCTTGGAATCGTTCCGATGGTTTTATGATGAGAACATTGTCTTGGTGCCTCCTGTCAGGGGTTTTTGTGGAAGTGTCCCGGGGAGTTGAGCTCTGAGGTGTTGTCGTCATAATTTTATCGTTGCAGTTCTGGAATACCTGAGTTTAGTACGCCGACATCGAAAATCTCTTTTATGCAGTTCGTTGGTGAGATAACCTCGACGCCACCCAGTACTGGGGCGGGAGTTCGGGAGTATCGCCATAACTTGTATAACGGATGCTTTTCGAAGGTTGAGGTAGATGGTTTTCGAAGTTTTTTTTTCTCGGTTATGTGTTGAAGGATGGATACCGCTGGATATAGGATTTGCTAGATTTGGGTGGGATATTATGCTTCCCCTGTATCCCCAACACCTGATTGCATAACCGGAAAGGTTCGGGAGTTTCATAGGTGGGAATTCTTGTAGCTCTAGTTCTTCTTCCACGGATATTGGTTTGAGATTGGGATTTCTTACCGATTATTCGTTCTTGATCCGTACCTTGTTGATTTATTTCTCTACCTTAATTCTACGTGGCTTCTCAATTTATGGATATGTGACCATTTCAAGAGGAATGCATTCGTTCATTTTGTTCGGATGTGAAGACTATATGTTGCAATTTTCATTCGTTGGATTCAGCTTCAATATTTGTCTATCAATGTGCTAATGGATGTCAACCTCTTCAGGATGGCTCCTCCAACGCGCACGACTCCGAATCCTGATCCGCCACCACCTCCACCTCCTCCGGAGGCATGGCAAGCTGTGATGGCCGCAACCAATGCAAACACACAGTTGATCATGCAAATTCTTCAAGAGCGCAATCAAGGCAACTAAGGGAACCAAGGCAACAATCAGAATCACTTTGCTACACTCAACCAGTTTCTTGCTAACGGGCCAAAGACTTTCAGAAATTGTGTTGAGGCAACCGATGTTGACGATTGGCTTGTGGATCTGTGCAAGCATTTCGAGTGCAGTAACGTCAGGCCGGAGGACTTTGTCAAGTTCGCTTCCTTCCAACTCAAAGATCAAGCTGCAGAATGGTTCCAGCAGTACAAGGATTCCAGAGGTGGACGTGTTATCACTTGGGATGAATTCCGTCAAGATTTCAGAGCTCATCATATCCCTCAGAGCATGGTTGAAAGCAAGCGTGAGGAATTCCGCAACCTGAAGCAAGGCTCTTTGTCTGTCTATGACTACAACAAGTTGTTTCAGAAGCTCGCCCGCTTTGCCAAGAAGGACGTGCCTGATGAGAAGAGCATGATATACCAGTTCAGGGGTGGTCTCAGAGAAGAAATTCAGCTAGCTCTTGTTCTCTTCGAGCCCTTGAGGTACGATGAGTTCTACAACATGGCATTGAAGCAAGAGGCTGCTCAGTTGAGGTGTGATGCTTCCAAGAAGCGAGTCAGAGATGTTACTCCTTCTTCCTCTACTCAAGTGGCCAAGCAGCAGAAGTATTGGCTTCCTCCTCCTCCGTTCCGTCAGCCGTATCAGCAGAAGAGCAAAGGTGGCAGTGGATCTTCCCACCCACCCAACCCTGGCTTTCAGAACAAGACTTCGTCTCAAGCTCCAAGATCGAGTGCTCCGTATCACCGTCCGCTTTCAGAGGTCACGTGCAACAAGTGCCAACAGAAGGGTCACTATGCCAACAAGTGTTTCAACCAGAGGCGTCTTCCTCCTCCTCCTCCTGTGAGATTGGCAAGTACAACTGTGGTCAAGCATAACCCCAAGCACGCCAAGGTCAATTTGATGAATGCAGCCCAGGCAGAGGACTCGTCAGATGTGATCATGGGTAACCTTCCTGTTAACGATGTTCCTGCAAAAGTTCTTTTTGACACTGGTGCATCGCATTCTTTCTTGTCATGCCCTTTTGCATCGAAGCACAATGTTGATACTGAGATCATGCCCAAAGTCATGCAAGTTGTTTCTCCCGGCAAGCTTTTGACTTCTAGTTTGGTTGCTCCCGATATCTCTATCACGTTGGGTGATTACAAGTTTCTCTCTTCTCCGGTGGTTCTTGGTAACTCGGATATTGATCTTATTCTCGGAATGGATTGGCTTTCTAAGCACAAGGCACATCTTGATTGTGCAGCCAGGCAGATTCAATTGACTCATTCGTCTGAGGATGTAATTGTCTTTGCCGCTCGTGATGATACCATCCGTCTGTTTTCTCTCAATGAGAAGGGTGAACTGGATGCTATCTCGCAAATTCCAGTCGTTTGCGAATATCAAGACGTCTTTCCAGAAGAGCTTCCAGGAATGCCTCCGCACCGGCCAGTTGAATTCGTTATTGATCTTGAACCTGGTACAGAACCTGTGTGCAAATGTCCTTACAAGCTCGGACGTGAAGAGTTGAAGGAGCTGAAGAAGCAACTCGATATTCAAGAGAGAATGGGTCTCATCCAGCCTAGCTCTTCTCCATGGGGTTGTGGTGTTCTTTTTGTGGAGAAGAAGGATGGAACGGACCGACTTTGTGTTGATTACCGTCCATTGAACAAGAAGACCATCAAGAACAAATATCCACTTCCCAACATCAATGAGCTGTTCGAACAACTCAAAGGTGCCCAAGTATTCTCCAAGCTTGATCTCCGTATGGGTTATCATCAGATTCGAATCTGTGAGCAAGATATTCCCAAGACGGCTTTCAGGACAAGCTATGGTTCATACGAATACACTGTCATGTCTTTTGGCCTCGTCAACGCTCCTCCGACGTTCTCTCGCATGATGAACTTCATCTTCAACGCCTACACCAATGACTTCGTTTTGGTCTATCTCGACAACATTCTGGTTTTCTCGAAGAACAAGGAAGATCATGCCAAGCACTCGCGTTTGGTTCTTGATAAGTTGAGGGAACACAAGTTCTACGCCAAGTTCTCCAAGTGCGAATTTTGGCTCGATGAGGTTCTTTATCTTGGTCATATCATCTCTGCCAAGGGTATTGCCGTGAATCTTGAGAAGGTGTCTGCAATTGTGAATTGGGAACCTCCTCAGAACGTGAAGCAACTCCGTAGCTTCCTCGGTCTCGCAAGCTACTGTCGAAGATTCATTGAAAACTTTTCTAAGATCGTGAAGCCTCTCTCTAATCTTCTCCAGAAGCACGTCAAGTACATTTGGTCTCCGGAGTGTGACATTGCTTCCAACACTTTGAAAGAGAAATTGATCACTGCTCCAGTTCTCACTCCGCCTGATGAATCCAAGCCGTACGAGGTCTTTTGTGATGCCTCTCTCCAAGGTCTTGGCGCAGTATTGATGCAAGAGAAGAAAGTTGTTGCTTATACCTCACGCCAGTTGAAGCCCAATGAGAAGAACTACCCCACTCATGATCTCGAGTTGGCGGCAGTTGTGCATACTCTTTTGACTTGGAGACATCTCTTATTGGGAAGAAAAGTGGACATTTTCACTGATCACAAGAGTCTCAAGTACATCTTCACTCATCCTAATCTCAACCTCAGGCAGACTCGATGGGTCGAAATGATTCAAGAGTATAATCCGAGTATCGAGTATACTCCAGGCAAGGCCAATGTGTTTGCTGACGCATTGAGCAGAAAGGCTTACTGCAACAGTCTGATTCTCAAGCCTTATCAACCCGAGCTTTGTGAATCTTTCCGCAAACTTAATCTGCAAGTTGTTCCTCAAGGCTTCCTCGCCAACCTTCAACTCTCTCCTACCTTGGAAGACCAGATTCACCAAGCCCAGCTTCTTGATGCTATGGTTAAAAAGGTGAAGATTGGGATTGCCAAGAGTCAACCCAAGTACAAGTGCTACCATCTTGATGACAAGGACACTCTCTTCTTCGAGGATCGTATTGTTGTACCCAAAGGTGACCTCCGTAAAGTGATCATGAACGAGGCTCACAATTCTCTCCTCTCCATCCACCCTGGGAGTACGAAGATGTATCAGGACCTCAAGCAGGCTTATTGGTGGACTCGAATGAAGCGCGAGATCGCTCAATTTGTGAATGAATGTGACGTCTGCAGAAGAGTGAAGGCAGAACACCAAAGGCCAGCGGGTCTCCTCCAACCTCTTGCCATTCCAGAATGGAAGTTTGACCACATTGAGATGGACTTCGTGACTGGGTTTCCAAAGTCCAAGCGTGGCAATGATGCTATATTCGTTGTCATCGACAAACTCACTAAAGTGGCTCACTTTCTGCCTATAAAAGAGTCAATCACTGCAGCTCAATTGGCGGAACTCTATACCTCTCGAATTGTCTCTCTACATGGTATTCCGCAAGTGATCTCTTCAGACCGTGGGAGCATCTTTACATCCAAGTTTTGGGATTATTTTCAGAAGGCCATGGGCACCAACATCCGCTTCAGTACAGCTTTCCATCCTCAAACTAGCGGTCAAGTCGAGCATGTCAATCAGATTCTTGAAGATATGCTCAGGGCTTGTGTGATCTCCTTCGGCATGAAGTGGGAGGATTGTCTTCCTTATGCTGAATTCTCCTACAAGAACAGTTTTCAAGCAAGTTCGGGCAAGGCCCCATTTGAAATTCTGTATGGCAGGAAGTGCCGTACCCCTCTCAACTGGTCTGAAACCGGTGAACGTCAGCTTTTGGGAAATGACTTAATCACAGAGGCAGAAGAAATGTCCAAAGTGATTCGAGATAACCTCAAAGCAGCCCAATCCCGCCAGAAGAGCTACTATGACAGTAAGCACCGTGATTTGGCTTTCGAGATCGGAGATCATGTTTACCTCCGCGTCTCTCCTATGAAAGGTACTCGTCACTTCGGTATCAAAGGGAAGCTTGCCCCCAGATACGTGGGACCTTTCAAGATTGTCAGCAAGAGAGGCGACCTCGCCTATCAACTCGAGCTTCCTTAAAACTTTGCAAATGTTCATGACGTGTTCCATGTCTCTCAGCTCCGAAAGTGCTTCAAGACTCCTGTCCGCACCATCAACTTCGAGGACATTGAGCTCCAAGAAGATCTCTCCTATCGTGAGCACCCATTTGCTATTCTTGAAGAGACTGAACGCAAGACTCGCAATAAGTCAATCAAATTTCTCAAAGTCAAGTAGTCACACCATTCCGATGATGAAGTTACCTGGGAACGCGAGGATCACCTCCGTTCTAAGTACCCGGAGTTCTTTCAGTCCTAGATCTCGGGACGAGATCCTTTCGTAGTGGTGGAGTGTTGTAACACCCCGGATATGACTTTCCCAATTTGTACTCCAACTCTTGCTGTTTCCGGCATTAAGTTATTTTATTTTCTCAGGTTTGGGTTTTTGTCTCCATGTGTTGTTATCGTTGTCATGCATCTCATATCATGTCATCATGTGCATTGCGTTTGCATACGTGTTCATCTCTTGCATCCGAGCATTTTCCCCGTTGTCCGTTTTGCATTCCGGCGCTTCGTTCTCCTCCGGTGGTCAATTCTACTTTTCTTTCGTGTGTGGGGATTTAACATTTCCGGATTGGACCGAGACTTGCCAAGCGGCCTTGGTTTACTACCGGTAGACCGCCTGTCAAGTTTCGTATCATTTGGACTTCGTTTGATACTCCAACGGTTAACCGAGGGACCGAAAAGGCCTCGTGTGTGTTGCAGCCCAACACCCCTCCAATTTGGCCCGAAACCCACCAAAAACCTCTCCATCATCTAGAGCGTTCGATCACGATCGCGTGGCCGAAAACGGCACCTCATTTGGACTCTCCTAGCTCCCTCTATGTCTATATAAAGACCCCCCATTCCAAATCTCGAATCCCCTCCCGAAACCCTAGAAAAATCCACCTCGCGCCGGCCGGACACGTCCGCCGCCCCACCCGAGCCAATCCCGCACCGCCACATGGCGCCCGCGCGCCCCACTTCACCGTCAGCGCCGCCGGCCCACGAGGCCCAGGCCGGGCCCTCCCGTCGCTCGACCGAGCCCGAGCCGTCGCCCGACCGAGCCCGAGCCGTCGCGCCCCGCCCGCCGCTTCCTTCTCCGACGCCGGCGGCCGAGCCACCTCGCCGTCCGACGCCTCCGGCCACCGCGGCCATTGCCGGAGCAGCGCGCCGCCAGCGCCCGGCGTCTCCTCCGCGACCCCCTCGTCGCCCCCTCGCCGCCCGGCGACGGATCCGGCCACCCCGCCGCCGGACCACGCCGCCCCGACACGGATCTGGCCTTCTCCTCGCCGGCCCCGGCCACCACCGACTCGCCGGAGTGCGTGCGCCGCCGCCTCGGTTCGCGCGCCGAGGAACCCTAGATCCGGGAGGTTGTTTTTTTACAAGTCTCAGATATTTTTGGCTATGTTCATCGCATCATAACTCCTCATCCGTAACTCCGTTTTGGGCATATATCATATCAAAATGTTCATCTCAGAGAGTACATCATTTCATTCCATTGGATCATTTTCATTTGAGTTCATCTTGATGCCAGAAATTCTGTTAGAAGAGGGCTACTTGAGATAATTGTCAGATCTGCTGCTCCATTTAGATATTTGTCATTTTTGCCATGTTTATTGTGTGCATGATATGCCCATGAGCTCTACATATGTTTTGTTAAGGGTTTTACCATCTTTCCAGAGGTGCAACCCATGTATTTTTTTTATGTGTGTGGTGAATAGTACAAGCTTGCAAAGTGAGGCACTTGGTAATGCTGATTTCAGGGACTTAGCAATTCCACTAAGTCCTTGAGCTGTTTATCTCATATGGTCATATGTTCATGTTGTTTCCTCGTGATCCGTGCCTCTTTTGAGGATGATCAGTAAGGATGTTTTGTTAATATTGTAGTGCTCTATCCATCCATGTTTTTGTTTGCAATTATGGAGCACCCTAGCTTGAGTCAATCGAGCTCTACTTTTGCTACTTCGTGAATCTGGGCAGATTGTCTACTTGTTAGCGATTTCGCCGAGGATGTTGTAGTTGATCCATGCATGCTATGCTATTGTTCTTGCCATGTCTAGCTTCTATTTTGTGTATTCTGGACGGGTGTATGCTTAATTTTACATGACTTGCTCCGTAGTGAGTGCATCGACCTCGTAAACATGCGTACTTGATATCTGTTTTCAGCATGTTCCGGTTTTCACTAAGTCTGAGAACTGATTATGTTTTTGCCATGTTCACATGCTTGCAATTGTATTTTCTGATCCCTTTTGGCTCAAGGTCACTAAGGGACTTTTGTTAAGCTCTTTGATTATCTCCATGCCATGCTTTACTTTGCCTTGTTCAGGTCCTGTAGCATGTAGTTTGGATGCTCCGAAGAGGGCTACCTGATCTGAAATTCCAGACAAGTGTTAATTTCACTAAGTCTAAAATCTGTTTGTCATATGCATTTTTGCCATGCTTGTTTGAACCTGTTAATGGATGAATTGGCCGTAGCTCATTGCTAGACTTTTGTTAAGAATCTTGAATGCATCCCTGCCATGTATTTTTATGCCATGTTTGGGTGCTGTAGCATGTTCATCTCGTTGCATTTAGATGGCTACTTGCTGTAAATCGCAGACCGTGGTCATATTTGAATCGCTTGCCATTTCCAAACCGTAACTCCGATTCCGGCGTTCTTTATATCGTTTTCAAGCGATTTCATCTCATCTTTCCAGTGGCACACTTGGATTCCCAATTTGAGGCCAGGTTCATGCATTCCTTGTCACATCTTGCATATGCATCCCGCATCGCATCTCGCATAGCATATCACCTTTGCATCATTTTGTTTGAGCTTGCACGTGGTTGATTGTGTCCCTATTGCTTGTTTGTCTTGTTTGGGTAGAGCCGGGAGACGATTTCGCTAACGAGGAGCCCGTTGAGTTTGCTTTCGAGGATCCAGTCAACTCTGACAACTGTGCAGGCAAGATGATCATACCCTTGAAATCACTACTATCTTTGCTATGCTAGATTGCTCGCTCTTTTGCTATGCCAATGCTATGATGCCTACCACTTGCTTTCAAGCCTCCCAAATTGCCATGTCAAACCTCTAACCCACCATGTCCTAGCAAACCGTTGATTGGCTATGTTACCGCTTTGCTCAGCCCCTCTTATAGCGTTGCTAGTTGCAGGGGAAGATTGAAGGCGGTTCCTTGTTGGAACATTATTTACTTGTTGGGATATCATTATATTGACAAGTTATCTTAATGCATCTATATACTTGGTAAAGGGTGGAAGGCTCGGCCTCTCGCCTAGTGTTTTGTTCCACTCTTGCCGCCCTAGTTTCCATCATATCGGTGTTATGTTCCCGGATTTTGCGTTCCTTACGCGGTTGGGTTATAATGGGAACCCCTTGATAGTTCGCCTTGATTAAAGCTTTTCCAGCAATGCCCTACCTTGGTTTTACCATTTTCCACCTAGCCTCTTTTTCCCTTGGGTTTCCGGAGCTCGAGGGTCATCTTATTTTAGCCCCCCCGGGCCAGTGCTCCTCTGAGTGTTGGTCCGACCGAGTAGACTGCGGGGCTACCTTGGGGCAACTTGAGGGTTGGTTTTACTCGTAGGATGTCTCATCTGAGTGTGCCCTGAGAACAAGATATGTGCAGCTCCTATCGGGATTTGTCGGCACATTCGGGCGGTGTTGCTGGTCTTGTTTTAACCTGTCGAAATGTCTTGAAGAACGGAGGTACCGAGTCTGATCGGAACGTCTCGGGAGGAGGTCTATTCCTTCGTTGACCATGAGAGCTTGTCATGGGCTAAGTTGGGACTCCCCTGGAGGGTTTTAAACTTTCGAAAGCCATGCCCGCGGTTATGGGCAGATGGGAATTTGTTAATGTCCGGTTGTAGATAACTTGAACCTTAACTTAACTAAAATGAATCAACTGAGTGTGTTACCGTGATGGCCTCTTCTCGGCGGAGTTCGGGAAGTGGACACGGTGTTGGAGTTATGTTTGCGCAGGTTGCTCTCTAGTTTCTCGCTCGCGCTTTGCCTCCTCTTCTCGCTCTCTTTTGCGAACAAGATAGCCACCATATTTGCTAGTCGCTTGCTGCAGCTCCACATATTTACCTTGCCTTACCTATAAGCTTAAATAGTCTTGATCGCGAGGGTGCGAGATTGCTGAGTCCCTGTGGCTCACAGATTACTCTTACACAAGATGCAGGGCCTGATGATTCCGCTCCAGGTGACGCGCTCGAGCTCAAGTGGGAGTTCGACGAGGACTCTCAATGATACTATGTTTCCTTTCCTAATGATCAGTAGTGGTGCCCAGTTGGGGGTGATCGGGACCGTGTCGCATGTTGGGTTCTCTTTTATTTTGGCGCCGTAGTCGCGCCATCAGTGTTTGAATGATGTAATGTTATTTATGTACCTTGATTGACGTGGCGAGTGTAAGCCAACTATGTTATCTCCCCTTTATTATTCATATTACATGGGATGTTGTGAAGATTGCTTAACTTGCGACATACGCCTTCAATGTGATTATGCCTCTAAGTCGTGCCTCGACACGTGGGAGATATAGTCGCATCGAGGGTGTTACAGTTGTGCATCATGCCATGTTTATGTGATGGTTGTTTACCATGTTGCCTGCTTCTTTCCGGTGTTGCTTCTTCTTGTTAGTTCCGGTAATGTCGCGTTTGTGAGGATCCGTTCGACTACGTCCGTTTGTCTTCTTCAAGGACTCGTTCTTCTTCCTTGTGGGATCTCAGGCAAGATGACCATACCCTCGAAATCACTTCTATCTTTGCTTGCTAGTTGCTCGCTCTATTGCTATGCCGCGATACCTACCACTTGCTATATCATGCCTTAGGCGATCCAGCTGCTGTTGACACAATGTTACTACCATTTATGAGAAGCAACTGTATCTATACCTCGGACATTGCGGTGGTTCCCTACCCTCATCCTGATATATGCCGCTTCAGCCTGGATGAGCAGTCCCACGTTGCTCTCGATATTGACAATAGCTGGCCCTTCCCGGAGCACCTATGGTTCAAAGCAAGCGTTTCCAATGCCGAGATTGGTTGAGTTGAAGTTCATTTCATTGCTTGTTATTTGTTGTGTGATGAAAACTTCAGTATTTACTAGAATGTTTTGTTGGAAATAATCTATAATCCAACATGTATCCTCGTTGTCGTTGTGTGTTGATGACTTGTTGTATGTAATGAATGGTACATTTGCAAATGCATGTCATAGACTCAATTTATGAATGGTTTTTGAGTCACTTCTTGGAGTGTGAGTACCGTAGTAGTATAGCCAGCATCCGGTTAGTATATGAAGTTGCCACATCACATAGAGCCAACCTAATATTGGAGTATGCTAGCCCTCCACCGGTGCGCCACTTCAAATGGCGGAGGATGTGAGAGGTCGCGTCACCTTGTGTCCAGATCTGAGATGCCACGTGTACCAGATGAATGACTCCAAGTTCGACCACCGTGATGCTAGGTGCGAGCCGAGGAACACTGTTGGAGAGACCCCCTCATAATTTTCCTACATTGGTCGTTTGATTCATAGGATAGAATGCTATAGGATTTTTTTCCTATGTAATCATATTTTAATTGGCAATCTAGCATCCACTCCAACTTTTGTTTCAGTTCCTTTGTTCCTACGAAGAGAATACTTGCTCTAAATGATGTGTCGCTGCAAGAGTCGCATATATTAATTAACCATGCTCTAAACAGGTGGACCAGCTTTGGCTATAGTAGTACAGTACTAGGTTACTAGGTGACCTTGCGCTTAGCTCTTCTCCTCTTCCAGAAGTCGAACAATAATGATGGTACTACAGTAGTACTTCTAGCAATCTGACACCAAATGAACTGTTGCACCTCCTCCGCTTGTAAGCAAAAGTTTCTCCTCGTGCTGTGAGCCACCGCGCACGCGTTGGCGAGGGAGAAGGCATAGTAAGCACGCTTCTCGTCGTTCTGCGAGTTGACGGGACACATCAAAGTTATTTATTAGTACTCTCTTCAAGAAGGGTCGACCATGTCCATAGCTACCATCTCGTGCTCTGTCATTGAGTACATGCACTATTCATGTGCCATCGAGGAGAAAAAATATTGCGTAGTAGTACTAGGTGCCATCGAAGTGCACGACTCACTTACGTATTGCATATCTCCATTTTCTTGCATGACACGCCACCTTGATGCTAGATTTCCCGCGTGTCATGGAGGCATATAGATGTCCCGCATGTTAGCAAAAGGATGAACAAAGCTCATGTCTTAGACGAAAGAGTGGAAGAACATAGATTCCCGACAACCGAGAAGGAGCAACAAACCTCGGGGTGGAGTGTCTGCACTCATAATATTTTATATTATTAAGCAATATAAAATGAACCAAATCTCTCCACGTTCCTATACCATTCTATACTATGAGAATAACTTTGAACGTAAGCCATTGATTCACTCTATCCAATGGTCATAGTTGGAAAATCCAAACAAAACCAAGCATTGGATCGACTCTTTTTTCGAGATCAACTCTTCTAGCACTTAGATTGTTGCTGCCTTCCCACCTAGCCCACCTATATATCCGCTCACGTGTGATGAGCATAGGAGCTATCCACTCAGATTGTATGTTAAAAAATAAAGGTCGATAACTAATGCGGCACCTCGGGCCACGCGGCCAGATCGCATTTTGCATGAGAAATTACATACCATGTTTCGTAGACATGTGGTCCCGTTCCAACATGTCAGTGAGACGACGGCGAGTCCTTTTGTACAATTTCCGAAAGGACGTGTAGGCCGGGGCGCCTCTTCATGTACCGTGGCAAACTGACAACCGTCCACCGACTCTTCGCCTTTCCCTCTCGATTTGGAACTGCCGTCGCACACTCTTCCTCCCTCCTCCATTTGCCTTCACCCTTCCTTCTGCCATTGTTCAATCGTCTTCTCCATGGAGGGGACAAGCCGGAAACGACACCGTTATTCTTGCCCTGATCTGTAAGATAACGTGATGGGGGAACTCAATGATCGGTGCGACGTAATCACCTCGGCTAGCATGGCAGGTTCGTTCAAGACCATTCTCGACTCAACTAATAACATCATTACAAGGAACCCAAGGGTACAGGAGCGGTTTGATATCCCTTATCTTCTTTGCTATAAGCCTATTCACATGGGCGCGGACGACGGAGGCCTCACCTTGTGCAAGTTGATGCCGCTTGATAACGATATGTGTGATGTCAAGATGCCATCGCTTCAGGGTAAGGCCTGGGCTGGCGCAAATGGAGATTGGGTTGTTTATATTAGGTACAATTGCGAGTGGGAACTTGTGAATGTGTACACTCGTTAGCGGATTCCACTTCCAAAAATCTCCGAGTGCCTTGAGGTTGAGCACACACATGATCTACGTATGTTCAAATACGATCATGGTGACTGTCGTCTACGGAAGATAGCAATTTGTCGAGTTCCCTACCGCTCTAGGAATTACAAGAACTATCAAGTTGTTGCTATCTTCGACAAGCTTGTTGCTGTCCTTCGTGGTTCGACTGGATGGATATTGCTCAAAAATCAGTTTCTATACACGGATGTGTACCGTAATGCAATTCAATACGAGGGTCTTGTGTTTGCTGCCACCACTCGTGGCACTGTTTTTGCATGGGATCCTCGTATTTTCAGTATGTTTGTATTCCATCATAATTATAATTGTTTCATCCACATGCATGTGAGTTAGCAAGTTTCCCTTCTCTACTAATTAACCTTCTTCTTATGTTTCCAAGGTCCTGTGAACATTCCACCACCTATACTTGAAAAATTTTATAACCAAGGGGGAGATGACGATGGTGATGATCACGAGCATGAGGACGAGCAGGGCCCATATGCTCACTGGCGGCTGGCAACTAATTCTGATGGATCACCCCTTCTTGTCTGTATACAACCCACTGTTGATGTTACTACCGAGGGAGCAGGTGTTGTCTCCCATGGTCGCACTCTCTGGACCTATTCCAACACCCGTTGCATGGTATTTGGAATGGGTACTAGCACTACAAAAAAATACACTTCCATGATGATACGTGTTTGTCACAGTAGGTCGCGTTTTTTGTCATGCATGTACATCCATGACGATTTTATGACAAAATCAAGATAGTCATACCTGTGTTGTCGTAGAAGTGTTCCATGACATTACCAAAATTATCATCACGGAAGTGTCCACTTCCATGACGATAAATCGCACGTCACAGAAGTGCTTTCGTCAAGGGTGACCGACACGTGGCATCCACCATAACGGAACGCCGTTAAGCTATCGGGTCGGGTTTTGGATCCGATAACCCGTTAATAGCCCCGACCAATGGGGATTTCCCACGTGTAAAACCATCATTGGCTGGAGGAAACACGTGTCGCCTCATCGTTGGGACAGATGTCATCCACTCATTGGACGGAAGGCGCCTATGATACGTCGACACGTGGCACGGCCCAACAGAGGCCCATTCCTGTGAAAAGGCCGGCCCGTTTGACTTGGTCAGAAGGTGGCGGGCCGGCCCATGGAAAGCCTGTTAACGGCATGTTTGCATATAGCCCATTTACAGCCCACTAACCCAAGGCCCATTACGCCCTATCTGAATTAGGCCCAGTAGCGTCATCTGGGCCATCCAATATAATTCCAGCCCGTTTTCAGTTCTGGCGCATGTATGGCCCATGACGTCTTTCGGCCCATATGAGGCCCGATGTAACTCTTGGCCTATTAACGGTCCGTGGTGAAACTGGCCCGTAATGAACAGTGTATCACTTTACACCCATTAAGGGCCCATGGTGAAACTGGCCCGTAATGAATAGTTTATCAGTTTATACCCATTAACGGCCCGTTATTCCGTTGGGCCGTTTCCAGCCCATGTTATCTTTCAGCCTTCTCAGAGCCCATTTATTCTTGGGCTCATTTCCAGCATTCGTTTACTTACGGCCCGTTACTGTCATTTTCTGCTTGTGGGCCAAATTCAGCCCGTGGTTACAGTCGGCCTGTTTGTGGTCCGTTAATACGTTGGGCCGTTTTCATAGCGTCATCAAATACGGCCTATTAATGATGGCCCGTTATGGTCGACCCATGAACGGACGATTCCAACTCTAGCCCATTTACGGCCATAATGCAGTCTGTTTGGACCATGTTTGGCCAATCGATCATACGGCACGTATAAGGCCCATTGATGATACAGCCCGCAGAAGGCCCATTATTTCTACAGCTCGTAGAAGGCCCATTGTTTCTACGGCCCGTAGAAGGCCTACTGTTTCTACGGCCAGTAGGAGGCCCAGTGTCACTACAGTAAATATTAGCCCATGGTTATTGTGGCCTAGTTTTCAAAAATAGGTTATTGCAGCCACTAGCTAACCGCGGAAAATGAACTGCAATGACTACAAGCAAACAAATAAACAAGACAACAAGGAAATAAATAAGCAAGCAACTAACGCTAGGCTATCACGGCTATTACACATATTACATCCACTGGACATCAAAGTTCGCCACCAGTGCAAATATAGGGAACAAAGCAGCATATCATATACACTGGTTGTCAAAGTTGGCGACCAGCGCAAATAAACGCTGCAGCAAAACAAATCCAGAACTGAAATCACTTCAGAAGATCTCAATAAACAATATCTTGGGTACCCATAATGCTGGCAAGATGCTTAGCAAGCTTATTAACTTTCTCTTGTTTGGCGCTTAAATCCTCCAGCGTTTGCTGTTGCACCAGAAAATATGCATCTGAATTCTGCAGGGACTTCCTCAGTCCTTCAGCTTCCTGTCGCAGCACATCTGATCGATGTCTTTCAACTTGAAGTTGAGACTCAAGAAGACAAACTGATTCAGGCAGCGAGTTCGAAGAGATTGTGCCAGCAGTAGTGGCCAGTAACTCGAACACTACATCAAGACAGGACTTTTGGGTTCCCTCACTGTCGTCAAGATAGTTTTTATCAGCTTTCTTGGAGACCAACAGGGATGTCTCACTATCTTGAACCTTATCTGCATTACTTCCTTTACCATTGGATAACACGGTACTGTTCTCCAATATTTTTTCTGCATTCTAAAAGAGAAACAAGCAGACACATCACATGTTTACCATGTTGTATATGAAACTCATTTTGGTAAATGAGTTCAGTAGTAAATGGACAGGATAACAGCATGAAACAAACATATATCTATGTACCATGGTCACTTTATGGTCGATATCATTCTAGTTTTTGTTGCCAAATCAAGATAGAGACACGGTTCAAATAATATTTGTTCAAGACAAAGCAGAATAGACAGAATATAAGTGTGGGTAACTATAGAGCAATAACAACACTTGTAATGTGCACGACATGAGAACATAACTGTTTATTCAATTGAAACTGAAATCAACATAGAGCAGGTTACAACAGCAAACCAGTTAAAGAAACAGGTTTAAAACATACCTGTTGCGCCATTGGAGTTTCAATTCCATCCTTCAAATTTGAAAATAGTTGGTATGAGTAAATACAGTAATGCAAGAGCAAAGGAGTATGCACCATAGCTACAGAACCTGACCTGAGAACAAATCTTCTTCTCCTTTAAGCGTTGAGTTGGGATTCGGAGTGGTGGTCCTCATGCTTTGGGCACTGCAGTTCCCTTACTAACTGCTCATGTTTGGGTGCTCTGTGGTGGAGACAGTGCTGTGTCAACTGGAACTGGGTTACTATCTTCTGGGGTTGGGGTTAGAAGGGGTGTAGCTGGTTCTCTGTCCAACTGGGTAGGGGTATAATCTGTGAGAGTCTGGGTTATGTGTGGTGGATCTGGTCCTTAGGCAAGTACAATCATGGTTCTATCTGCATCAACTGGTAGCACTATCTTTTCTGAAGACCGTGTTGTTACTCCCTTAGATACTGCCATCACACTCTGCAATTCAAATGGCTGATAAACAATAAAAGTAATTGAAAGTATAGACATTGTATGATAGACAGGTGCAATGGATAGTGGGGAATAAAAGAGGGCATGAAATAATTCATATTTATGTTGTCTAACCAAACAGGATAGCATGACACAATTTCACATATATGATGGCTAACTAAACAGGATAGCATGACACAATTTCACATTATGATGGCTAACTAAAAAAGATGGAAAGACATAGTTCAAAATATGAGACTATGTAAACAGGATGACATGACATAACTATATAATGTGTTTATTAAATAGGTTGGCATGCCATAATTCACATACATTCACGGATAGAATGCCATAATTCAAAATATGATGACTGTAAACACTAAACAGGATGAGATGATATAAATATATGATGTCTTTATTAAATGGGTTGCCATGCCATAATTCAGATAGATGATGTGTATGTACTATGTAAACATGATGGCATGATATAATTCAAATATATGATTTATATAGTAAGCAAGTAAGCAGATGGCAATCCATATATGGTGTAAAAACTAATCAATGCAAGACAACATGCATGACATGGGTAATATAACCCTGCCAAGTTTGAGCATAGACCTCAGGGAGGAAATAGGACAGGTCATCAGTCTCTGAATCCTCCTCTGATGAGCTCTCTGTAACCAGCAAGATGTCTGCTTCAGCAGGTAGCATTGTCTGCTCTGAATACCTTGTTTTCCCTCCAGATACTTCCATCACCGCTTCAAATGGCTGATGCACAGGAAGAGTAGTTGAATATACAAACGTTGTCGACAATTGGAACACGTAATACAAAAAATGATAGCATGATATAATTCACATACATGATGATTGGCTAAACATCATGGCATTGGATAATTCACATATATAATGCCTTTTCAACAAGATAGCATTGTATAATTCACATATATAATGTCTTGCAACAAGATGGCAATGCATAATTTCACATATATGGTAATTAGACACTGAACATGTGGCATTCACACAAAGCATGTCTAAACTAATCAAATGACATAGCAATGCGAGACACCATACGCACGATATGAGCAACATAACCCTGCCAAGTTAGAGCATACACCTCGGGGGGGGGGGGGATAGGACTGGTCATCTGTCTCTGAATCCTGCTCCGAGGAGCTATCCGTAACCAGCGAGATATGCACTTCGTCAGATAGCATGGTCTGCTCTGAAGACCTTGTTTTCACTCCAGAATTTGTCATCACCGTGTGTTGGGGATATTACTACTGGAGGTAAACCGGCCTTATGTAGCCGGGTTGACTCCTTGAAGATTAGAAGCCCATGAAGATGCAAGGATGATGGCGCTTCACGGAGGCCCAAGGCCAAAAGGCGGGTTAAACCCTGTAAATGTAAACCGACCTAGTCATGTAACTTGTATTGTAAGATAGGAAGGATAGAGACCGAACCGGATATGTTTATGATCCGGCTTCGGGACTCTGTAGCCCGGCGGGCGTCAACCTATGTATATAAAGGGATGACCCGGCAGCGGTTTAGGGATGGACAACTCGAGAGCCAGACAAAGCGGATTCGCTCCCTGGCCTTCGAAACCCTAGCAATACCAATCACAACTAGACGTGGGTTTTTACCTTCTTTGAAGGGGGCGAACTAGTATAAAACTCCCTGTGTCCCCTTGTCCGGTTTAACCCCTTTAAGCTAACCCGTAGCGATGGCTCGACGACTAAGTACTTTCACAAGGACATCTGCCGTGACAAACCCACGACAGTTGGCGCCCACCGTGGGCTATCGCACGATGGTTTTGAGTTCTTGAAGGGCAGCTTTGATGGACTTAAGGGATACGCTGTGGGCCGGATGACAAAGAGTCGTCGCGGCAAGCTCTACATCGACAACGCAGGATGGGGTCCCGAGGCCGATTCAATCGAATATGGGTACCGGGTCCCCTTTGGTGGGATTCACGTCTTCATCGGCAAGATCGGCGAACCGGCCCCTAAGCCGGGCATCTGCACCGACATCATCGAAACGGCTCGGCGTGCAAGTTCTTTGCCGGTTCAGCCTGTGGCAAACCATGTTTTCGTAGGTGTCATCCATGGAGCGGGATACGAGGACGGGCCGGTGTCCGATGGAGAGACCGTGGTCTGTTCTGATGATGAGTCTTCTGGAGAGACCGAATCACTTTACCAGTTGCGGGACGGCCGGATTGATGGAGGATCCGAGGGCAACAGTATTCCGGATTCCCCTGATCTACCAAACCGGGCCGCCATCTTCATGGCCGGCACACAATCAGCGCCTCATTTATCTACCGCCGCAGCAATGCTCTCCGGTTCAACAACAGCCACACCAGCAGGGGCAGGAAGCTCAGCGCCGCCCCCAGCCCAAGTCCTGTCTGATTTATTCGACGCTTTGGCAATGTTGATGGCCGCGGAGGTGGATGCAGCAGCCAGGGATCAGCACAATGCGGAGATTGCAAAGGTGAAAGATCAGATAGCTCAAGCTAAAGCGGACCTGGCGACGGAGAATGCTAGGATGGCTACAGAACGGGCTGAATTGGAAGCACAGGCATACCAGATTAGGCTGGATCAGAATGCTTCATAGGAAGTCATGAGAAGAAGGTACCGATCGCGTCTCCCATCGGTTTATGAGCCGCAGAATCTCTTCAACACACTAGGAGTAGGAGCTGGTAACTAACCCATACTAAACCGGGTGGAGGCACCGGGGACAGGAGCGCCGGTTCAACCGCGCATGATGGACCCACCTCGCCAGAACAATGTTGTACCATAATATGTACCAACACCTCCCGGGCATTATTCCAACCCGTTGGACAATATTGTGGCCATCGCTTCACGTCTGGCAGCCCTCCCAACCGATGGCGAGTCACCAGTTGCGGTTGAAGCACGTCGGGCTAGGGAACTCCTTCAAATAGCGCTAAATCAACAGCAGGCATATTCACACAATTGTGAGAGGATTCATTCCACTCCCCGTCCAAGCCAGAGCTATAGCAGACACATTGAGGATGAACCGGCCGTGTCTAGTAGTGCATGTCGCCAAAATTCACCACGAGGAAACAAACCGGCAGGGGGAAGCGCTAATGCGCAAGATGTTGTGGACCATGGCCGTGCACGTCGGGAGGCCGAGTTAGCAGCTCGACATGGAGCACGACAACATACTCCGGTTCACCCTACTGCTTCAGTAGAGCCAGGGGTGGTGTTCAGTTCCTTAGGGGTGCCATGTCTCACCCCCGCTTTGCGTAATATAAGACTGCCCAAGGACTTCAAGGGACCTCGCAAGGTACCAAATTACACCGCTGATTTGCAACCAGAAGCGTGGGTGGAAAGTTATGAGATGGCGATGGAGATGTTGGATGTGGATGAGGCAGTGTGTGCTAAATATTTCACCATGATGTTGGAAGGAACAGCTCGCACTTGGTTGAAAAGCTTACCGACCAATTCTGTCGGGTCATGGGTTGAATTAAAGCACCGGTTTATCCAGAACTTCAAAGATACTTGTAAGCAGCCGATGTCAATTGTGGATCTGGCCGCTTGTGTCCAAGAGGAAGGGGAGTCCACGACCCATTAGGTCAAATGGGTCTCAGCTATTTTACATTCATCAGATCGTATCAATGCAGACACCGCAGTGTTAACATTAGAGGGCAATTGCCGTTTCTTACCACTCAAACAGAAGTTGGGAAGACTCAAACGTCACTGCAATGATATGTCAACGCTCATGGCCGCTTTGGTTAAATACGCCGATTCAGATAATACCAAGGACCCAGATTCAAAGGAGGACAAACCGGGGAAAGGTAAAAAGACCGGCAACGCCAAGGGTCAGCAGCATAATCCGGCAGGCCATGGAAACGGCGGTAAGCGCAAGGCCAACAGCAGCTTGGACTTTGTTGCTAACGCCAATGCACAGGAGAATGGCCAGCGCCGTAAGGGCAAGCAGCCCCAGAGGGGCGGAGGTTCAGGCCCCAATTTGGAGCGCCTGTTAAATCAGCCCTGTCTAAAGCATGGATCAAAGGAGAAGCCGGCATCACATATTTGGAAGGACTGTTATATCATGCGGGATTTCAAGAATTCCAATATGTTCCAGTATGATAACGGCCCGCCCGGCGGTTCAGGAGGAGGTTTCCATGGGCCGGGTTACAGAGGTGGTGGTTCCGATTTAGGGTTTCAAGGCAACCAAACCGGACACATCAATCAAGGGCACCAAGGCAACCAGGGAGGTTACAACCATCAGGGGAATCAGCAGCAGCAGTCGGGTTATCAGAGCAATCCCAAGCAGCTCAATAGCGGGCAATATCATGTCTTCACTACTAGTTTGTGTAAGCGTGATCAGAAGCTTCACAAGAGGGCAGTAAACTATGTTGAGCCGGCAGTACCTCAATATTTACGCTGGTCTGGGCAACCTATTTTGTGGACTAGAGAGGATCACCCACCCCGGGTTGATAATCCAGGTCACTTGGCCCTGGGGTAGCCCCTCAAGTTGGGGGATACAAGTTTACTAAAGTACTCATGGATGGGGGAAGTAGTATCAACATTTTATATTATGATACATTCCGCCGTATGGGGTTGACAGATAAGAATCTTAAACCGTCAAATACGGTCTTTCATGGTGTGGTGCCTGGTAAGTCTACATATCTTGTTGGCAAGATAGCCTTAGAGGTAGCTTTTGGAGATGACTATGATTCAAGGTCAGAAACATTGACATTTGAGGTGGTAAAGATCAAAAGTCCATACCATGCCCTGTTTGGGCGGCCGGCTTATGCTAAATTCATGGCGAGGCCATGTTATTTTTCTCTACAGCTTAAAATGCCAGGTCATAAGGGGACTATCATAGTACATGGAAGCAGAAAGATTTCTTTGGAGTGTGAGGAAGGTGATGCGGCTTATGCTGAGTCGGTTTGTGCCACGGAAGAGTTGAAATTCTATAAGGAGCAAGTTGATTCAGCAGATATGACCTCTTTCAAAAAGCCGACTACGGAACATGATCCGGCGTTGAAGTTCAAGTCGGCTACAGATACTAAGATGGTTGACTTTGTTCCTGGCGATTCATCCAAACAGTTCAGCATCAGCGCTAATCTGGATCCCAAATAGGAAAGCGCACTCATCGAGTTCATCCTTGAGAATCGGGACATCTTTGCATGGAAACCTTCTGACATGCCAGGTGTACCGAGGGAACTCGTTGAGCACACACTCAACATTGATCCTAAGTTTAAACCGGTCCGACAGTTCCTCCGCTGCTTCAATGAAGAAAGACGTAAGGCTATCGGTGAAGAGGTAGCCCGTCTGTTGGCCACATGGTTTATTGTAGAAGTTTTTCATCCAGAGTGGTTGGCTAATCCGGTGCTGGTTCTTAAGAAAAACGACACTTGGCATATGTGTGTGGATTACACTGATTTAAACAAGGCTTGCCCTGCAGACCCCTTTGATCTCCCTCGCATTGATCAGATAATTGATGCTACGACAGGTTGTGACCGTTTGTGTTTTCTGGATGCTTACTCTGGTTATCATCAGATCAAAATGGCAGTTAAGGACCAGGAGAAGACAGCTTTCATAACTCCCTTTGGAGCCTTCTGCTGTGTTTCCATGCCTTTTGGACTCAAGAGTGCCCAGGCAACTTACCAGCGATGTGTTCAGAATTGCCTTCATAAGCAAATTGGGCGCAATGTTCATGCATATGTGGATGATATTGTGGTAAAATCCAGAAAGGAGGAGACATTGATAGATGATTTGAGAGAAACCTTTGACAATCTCCAGATTTACAAGATGATGCTCAATCCGGAGAAGTGTGTCTTTGGTGTCTCGGCAGGCAAGCTCTTGGGTTTTCTGGTGTCAAATAGAGGCATTGAGGCTAATCCGGAAAAGATTTCAGCAATTACATCTTTGGCTAAACCGGCATGTATCAATGACGTTCAACGTCTGGCCGGCTGGATTACTGCTTTGAGCCGGTTTATCAGTCGCCTTGGAGAGAAGGCCATCCCTTTATATCAGATGCTCAAGAAAACAGATAACTTTGTCTGGAGCGCGGCAGCTGATAAGGCGTTTGAGGATCTGAAGAGGCAGTTAGCTGAACCGCCCGTACTGGCAGCACCAATCGATAAAGAGCCGTTATTGCTATATGTGGCTGCTAATGCCCGGGCTGTTAGCGTAGCGATTGTGGTAGAGCGCAAGGAGCTTGGCAAAGAATATCCGGTTCAACGGCCGGTTTATTATATCAGTGAGGTGCTCATTGAGTCAAAGCAGAGGTATCCGCATTGGCAGAAGTTGGTGTATGGAGTGTTTATGGCAAGCCGGAAGCTTAAACATTATTTTCAGCGTCATCCCATCACAGTGGTCAGTTCAGCCCCTCTGGGCGATATCATTCAAAACAGAGAAGCAACTGGCCGGATTGCCAAGTGGGCTATTGAGCTTGGACCTCATGGGCTCAAATATATACCCCGCACAGCTATCAAATCCCAGGCACTCGTAGACTTCATCAATGATTGGACGGAGTTACAAGCACCTGAAGAGAAACCAGATAATACATATTGGACTATTCATTTTGATGGATCCAGACAGTTGGAGGGCTCGGGGGCTAGAGTCGTACTAACTTCCCCACGAGGTGACAAGTTTTGTTATGTCCTTCGTTTAATGTTCCCTTGTACTAACAATGCAGCTGAATATGAGGCTTTGCTCCACGGTCTTCGGATGGATAAGGAGATGAATTTGAGCCGGGTTAAGTGCTTCGGTGATTCAGATCTAGTGGCTCAGCAGGTGTCTGGCACTTGGGATTCTAAGGACCCACTCATGGCTGCATATCAGCGAGAGGTGGATACAGTGGCTGGTCACTCTAAGGTTATCATGTGGACCATATAGACCGGCGGAAGAATGAAGCGGTGGATGCTTTAAGTCATCTTGGTTCCCAGCATAAACCGGTCCCGCCCAATGTCTTTCTTGATGTCTTGCATAATCCGTCAGTCAAGGTGCCAACCGAAGAAGATTTGGCTATTCCTGATCC
Source organism: Triticum urartu (assembly GCF_056163025.1). NCBI lineage: Eukaryota > Viridiplantae > Streptophyta > Magnoliopsida > Poales > Poaceae > Triticum > Triticum urartu. Next base: position 120,975,994 of record NC_141873.1, read on the forward strand.
GGAGACTCAGCTGCTGGCAGCTCTGCATGCCATACCGGATTGGACAATCCCATATCTGGCTTACATGAACCGGGGCGAGTTACCAGACGATGAAATGTTGGCCCGGAAGATAATCCGGCGTTCCAAGTCCATGACCATACTCAACGGGGAGTTACATCGCTACAGTGTTTCAGGAGCAATTCAGCGTTGTGTTTCTCCTCAAGAAGGTTGTGGGATTTTGCGAGAAATCCATGAAGGGGACTGCGGTCACCACGCCAGTTCAAAGTCTTTGGTTGATAAAGCTTTTCGCCATGGTTTTTACTGGTTGACGGTGCATGCTGATGCGGAAGATTTAGTCAAGAGATGTGACGGGTGTCAAAAATTCGCCGGCCGTGCGCACGTTCCGGCTCAAGAGTTGTGGATGATTCCAATTACGTGGCCATTTGCAACTTGGGGGCTTGATATGGTTGGACCCTTCAAGCGATCTAAGGACAAAAAGACCCACCTGTTAGTAGCAGTTGATAAATTCACTAAATGGGTGGAGGCAGAGCCAGTCAGCAAGTGTGATGCAGCCACGGCGGTTCAATTCATCAAAAAGGTGATCTTCCAGTTTGGTTTTACACACAACATTATAACAGATAATGGTACTAACCTGTCAAAGGGGGGGTGGAAGAATTTTGTCAACGTGAGCACATCCAGCTCGATCTAGCGTCGGTGGCTCACCCCCAGTCTAATGGTCAAGCAGAGAGGGCAAATCAAGAAATTCTACGGGGTATCAAACCCAGGCTTATGGTTCCCTTAAAGCGGACACCGGGTTGTTGGGTTGAGGAGCTACCTTCTTTGTTGTGGAGCATCAATACCACACCCAATAGATCTACGGGTTACACACCTTTCTTCACCGTCACGATTCGCCCCGTGTGACGGCTTATGTTGAAGCTGATAATGAGAAGGCACGTCAGGATTCTCTGGACCTGTTGGATGAAGAGCGTGATCTTGCAGCAGCACGATCGGCGATTTATCTACAAGATCTCCGACGTTATCACAGCCGCTGGGTTAAAACCAGAACCTTTCAAGAAGGCGATTTGGTGCTCCGTCTCATCTAGGATCAGACTGATATGCACAAGTTATCCCCACCTTGGGAAGGACCCTTTGTGGTCAGCAAAAATCTGCACAACGGGTCTTACTACCTCATTGATGTTCGAGAGCATAAAGACTCACGTCAATCGGAGGAGGAGACCAAGCGGCCATGGAACATAGCTCTCCTTCGGCCTTACTATACTTGAAGCCATAGGCTCTTCATCTCTACATATTTATGACAGTGTATATATCATATAATAAATCGGAGCCTCCGTTATAAGCGGGGTATCTGTTCTTTTTACATCCTGTGTGTGTTATACAAGTTAAACTGACAAAGCAGAGTTTTTATCAATCTGGTCTTAGCAGTTGCATGGATATAAAGAAAATCACTAGGGGGCTTGGTCATATTTGAACTACAGCTACACCTCTTGATAGGCGTTTAGGCCACAAAAGAAAAATATGTGGAGCCAAAGAGAGTGTTGTACAAAGCACAAACTCAAACATGGGCACACACTGAGCACAACTCACAAAGTTACTTGGGGGCTCTTTTTGCAAAGCAACAAAGAGTTTGAAAGGACCCTTGTAATTGGCTATCAAGCCATGGCTTGGAAGCCTGGTGTATTCACCTAAAACCCCAGGTTAACCTGCCTTCATCAAGTAAGCCACTCCTGTCCAGGTAATCCTGGTATGACCCACCGAACGTTTGAAATGTCAATCTTTTATAGATCCCGAACTTTTCAAAGTTAAAACGATGATTGGTTAATTAGAGGCCCATCTTAAAAGGCTTTGTTAAATGGTTTAACTCAGAGGCCTGGCAGCCCATGAAAAGCCTCGATTTGGATCCTGGCAGCTCGTAAAAAGCCTTGCATATTTTCCTTTTTGAGTTTTATTTGTTGAAATTCATATGAATCTTTTGATGATCCGGCGTCCTTGACCCGGCTTACTTTTCAACTATAAGTTGTCGGCACATGATCAGTTATACATCGGTGTTTCTTGACCCGGTCTGGTTTGACTATATCGCCAGTGTTATAAAGAAAACCCGGTAGTTATCCCGGTCCGGTTTACTATGTAGACCGGCATAATAAATATGGGGTTATCAACGTTCCAGATTGGTATTAACACCTTTGCCGTATACACTGATTGATCAACCAATGAGGTATGTTATGTATATTTCTTTGTATACAAACACTTCAATTATTCGTCTATGTATTGTATACTTCTTGGACGTCATGACCCGTCTAGCGATAAAACCGCTAGACACTTTTAAGTTGTTGTACCCAGGAGCACAATTCATCCCAAAAAGTGGCACAAGATTGTCATGAAGTATTATGAAACATGCTCGATGGCATGGCAGATAACGGAGTTTTTGGCTATCCTATTACAAGAAGCTTTTAAAGCGGCTCCAATGGTATCACTGTTTTTCACAGAAGCCATGTAAACTGGCGACCGGATCAGGAATCTTCATCTGGATGGTTTGACGGTTGCGGGTCAGTTGGTGTGGGAACTTCTTCATCCCTCCCCAGATGCTGGAAATCAACCGTTGACCAATCGATTCCAGTTAAAGCTTGAAACACTGCTTCTTCATGGATAAGATTGGAGGGGTTAATATCAGGAGCATAAGTGTGCTTACGAATCGGAGGCACAAGTTCTTCAACTTCATGGATGTCAGCCGGCTGGCTCTTCCCCTCCGCATCATAAAACGGTTGAAAATGGGACAAATCTGTATCATCGGCCAACTTGCTGGCTGCTGGCCGCATCTGTTTGGTCAGCCACCGGAGGTCATCATTGTCGAAGTTGGAACCGTCTTCTTTAGCACCTGGGTATCCTTTAATGATATCCTCCGCTTCAAGGTCTGGAATCTAGGCTTTGGCTCGAATAAGTGCGGTTAAAGCTCCTGCTCTGGCAGATGCTTTCTTCAACTCGGCAATATGGGCTGGTAACATGGCCAGTTTCTCAAGTGTTTCTTTAATCAAAGTTGGAGCCGGTTTGTTGTAAGCTGTTGTGCAAATTGCCCGTTGAGACCCAGAGTACAGCTGTTCAACCAATGTATATGCCGCTTTTAGCTTCATGCGCATATCTGTACCAAGATGAGCAATTCGGGTGCCTGTCATGGTTTAACATCAGCATTCTGGTCAAAGATAAGGTTCCACAAGTTATGCCAAATACATAAAGGACACACTTACCAAAAATTGCAGAAGTCATGGCGTTAATTTGCCTTTTTAAGCCAGTCAATTCCTCCGCAACCGGTTTCAAGGCAGCCTTGGCGTCTTCGGCACTCTTTATTAAACCGGATTTCTCGATCTCCCATTCAGCACGGTCTTTGTTGAAAGATTCTTTGAGTTTTTCCATGGTGGCTAGGGCTTTTGTCAGCTCCTCTTTGGTTTTGGTGGCTTCTTCTTGTTGGGACTTCACATTGTTTTGCAAATCAATGTTTCGGGCCTCTTTATTCCTCAGATCAGACTGGAAACATTGAAGATATATCAAATGACAGGATACATACATATTCTAAGTACAAATCACATAACAGGTTATGCACTTCGTACTTGGGGGCTAATGCCTATTTGCTCTAAATTGCTATAGTTTATACAAGTCTCCAGAACAATGTAAACATTATCCTTGACACTTGGGGGCTAATGTATGTTGATTCAAGAACGAATGCATGGATTAAAAGCCGGATTAACTTGTTAGAGTTAGACCGGCATTTGGGGGATACGCGGTAGAAAGCTATCTACTTGTTAAAGGGTAAATCTGGTTCTTATCAGTGGCTTAAAGTGCTACGAAGACCCGGGTTATGATTCACATTATAACCCAGCCCTTGGGGGCTATTTGGGCTAGCATTTTCAGACTATGAATCAAGATACAAAGGAGGAAGAAAATACCTCATATCGCTCCTTCATCAAATTTACCAAACCGGCTTCGTAATCCCGGTTTGCGTGCAAGCGATTCAAGAAGCCAGAGTGAAGCTCCTCTGCGTTGAGATGAGCATAACTTGCCAAATCACTGCTCCATTTGCCTCTTTCTCTAGCAGCCTGCTCTTCTTTGGCACCATGTTGAGCCAAAACTACGAGATGGCCAGGAGAGCTATGGCCTATTCCAGTAATAATAACGTCATCACCTTGGCCTTCAGGGTTTTTGGTTGGTGATATTGGAATTTCAGCATCTTTCACCGGACTAGCCCGGTTTGGTTCTGCCGGTTCTGCATCGGGCGCGGCAGGCTCAGCGTCTGTGGGCTCGTCAGTATTTTGGCCTTCAAGGGGCGGGTCATCAGAAGTAGCTTCAGGATGAGGACCTTCCGGTTCACAAGTTTGTTCCGGTTCACCTCTTGGTTCTTCTTCTTCGGCGACCGAATCTTCGGGCGGATTGGTGGTCCGAGCTTTCTTGCTGGGTCTGGCTTTGGCCCTGCAAACAGGATAAAAGAGGATTAACATCCTATTCAAAGGATTTATGACGCATTGAAAGGAAATGTTTTTACAACTTACTCGGCCACAGTTTTCAAAGGGGGGAGTTGAGTTGCTGTCGATTCACCAGAAGATGAAGGAGGTGTCACCTGATAATTTGAATCGGACGGATTAAGAGGCTGTCTGAAATAACCTGCCTTGGGGTAAGAATGGTCAGAAGTAGGAAAGACCTCAGACCGGCGCTTCCGAACCGGGGTATCAGGTAAACCGGCCGAAGTGACCTGTTGGCCACTGTGCCGGGTTGTCAGGCGAGCTTCATGCTGCTGAGTCTTCAAAATAAATGTTGGATCCAAGTGAGCAAGAGGATGAGAAAAAGCTTACTTTTCAGACTGCTTGGCGGGTTTTTTGTGTTGGCATAGAGCCTGAACCGGAGGAAAGGTTAATTACCTCTACATCATCAGCTTGACTAGCTTCTGCGTCCTCCTGAGGAAGATCATTGTCAATGAGATGCATGAAAAGAGAGCCAAGTGAGTCAAGTTCTACCTCAACTTCTGGATCATCAGTGTCATCATCAAGCTCCTTGTTAATCCGGTCAGCCGTTTTCTGTTTTAACGTCCGTTTTACGGCTTCGGTTTTTGGGCGGGATGGCTTGACCGCTTTATCCCCAGTCTGCTTTGCCGCTTTCTCTACGGTTTTCCGTTTCCAGAAGGGGTCATCACCCTACATACAAAGAAGAAGGATTACAGGTTGCATAAGCTAAAAATATTAGAGATGAAAAGGAAGTATAATGCTTACAGCAGGCGGTTTGTTCTTGGCATAGAAGGGACTCAGACCGGTTTGACTACAGATCAGTTCCGATTCATTCAGAATCTTCTTTACACCTTCAGTGACTTATTCCTCAGATAATTGAAGGTTGCAATGGCGTTGAGGGTCGTCAACCTCACCGGTATACTCACACATTAAACCGGGACGCCGGCTTAGCGGCAAGATACCCTAGGATATCCAACAGCGCACAAAGTCCACGCCTGTTAAACCGTTCACCATAAAGGACCGGAGTTTGGCAAGTTGAGGGGCATATTTTGCCCTTTCTGAAGAGCTCAGGCGTTGTGGCATTGGATGGGTGTTGGATAGTCTGTGATCACGAAAGCCGGGGAGGGGATTTTCATCTTCAGGGGATGTATCTCTGCAGTAAAACCAAGTTTGGTTCCATTCCTTTGGATGGCTGTGCAATTTGGCATGAGGAAATTCAACCTCTTTCCGCTTTTGAATTGAGACACCCCCAAGTTTAGTGTTAGGGCCATTTACAAATTCTGTGCGCCGGTTCAAATGAAAGAAGTCCCGAAACAGCTCGGCAGTTGGTTCTTCTTGTAAATATACTTCACAGAAGACCTGGAAGTTGCATAAATTGGAGACCGAGTTGGGACCAATATCTTGCGGATGAAGTTGGAAGCTGGCAAGCACATCTCGGTAAAACTTTGACCCTGGCGGTTTGAAGCCACGGCTTATGTGGTCAACAAAGACCACCACCTCGCCCTGCCTTGGGGTCGGAGGATTTTCTGTTCCTGGAACTCGCCATTTAATTACAATCTTCTTAGGCAAAGAGCCGATGCTGACCATATCATTCAACTGATCCTCGGTGACCCGGAAACGAGCCCAGTTGCAGGCAGTGAATTGTTTGGCTATAGCGAAACAAACAAGCTGAAAATAAAAGGCCGGTTTACAAATCACTCATGATGATATACAAGATATAATGGAGTAAGAAACGTACTGATATGCGAAATGGCATAAACCGGAGACCAATGCGATAAGGATAAAAGGTAATACCAGAACAGGAGTACTCAGACACTGTTAAACCGGAGTATAACTATGAAGGTAAAAGGCTCCTCCGGTTTATCAGAGGGCTAATGGTACAGATTGTCTATACAAAGTTAAACCGCTTATGTTGGCATGAGGAGAAACAAATTTCACAGAGATATATGACAATTTCAGATCTAAGATAAGACAGAAAAGTAAAAATAATTGGATCTAGAAAGAGTGAAGAACCGAAGCAACTTATGAAGGATTAGATCAATTCTTTGCGCATAAGGGTTTGTGGTGATAGCAGAAGATTAGCTACGGCAAAGAGTACGTCAGGTACGAAGTGTTCACCTAAAGGCCAAGGAAGAACAGCACTGAAAGCTCTGATGAACCTCAAGAATAGCGAAGAGCAAGGAAACCCTAATGGATCTAGGAAAGAAGGGGGAAAGGACTTACTACGACCGCGGAAGCAGCGGAAGGGCGCTGTGGAACTCTGGTGCGAACAGGTTGATGTATTGGCTGACGGCGAAGCAGAGGCGAGGTTCGAAGATGACGGCGGCGCTTGGGTGCGGGGTCATCGAGAGGAAGAAGAAGAGATGAATGGGTAGCGGAAAGAAAAGAAAGGGGTCCTCTGCCCCTATTTATAAGGCGAAGCGATAAAACGGCAAGTGCGGGAATCGAGGAGCCCAAAAATTGATAAATTAATAAAAGTGTCGCCTCAGTGATTGAATACACATTAAATGAAGGTAATCGTCGACATCAACGGATAGATGACGTTAGGGCGGTTTATCATAATCTGGAAGTATGACGTCACGGCGGTTTACAAGATCAAGGTGAAGATATGAGGGAAGATTTTTTCTAAGTGTAGAAGATTGACATGAACAAGTTCAAACCAATCTGGGGCCTAATGTTGGGGATATTACTACTCGAGGTAAACCGGCCTTATGTAGCCGGGTTGACTCCTTGAAGATTAGAAGCCCATGAAGATGCAAGGATGATGGCGCTTCATGGAGGCCCAAGGCCCAAAGGCGGGTTAAAGCCTGTAAATGTAAACCGACCTAGTCATGTAACTTGTATTGTAAGATAGGAAGGATAGAGACTGAACCGGATACGTTTATGATCCGGCTTCGGGACTCTGTAGCCCAGCGGGCGTCAACCTATGTATATAAAGGGACGACCCAGCAGCGGTTTAGGGACGGACAACAACTCGAGAGCCAGACAAAGCGGATTCGCTCCCTGGCCTTCGAAACCCTAGCAATACCAATCACAACTAGATGTAGGCTTTTACCTTCTTTGAAGGGGCCGAACTAGTATAAAACTCCCCGTGTCCCCTTGTCTGGTTTAACCCCTTTAAGCTAACCCGTAGCGATGGGTCCACGACAAAGTCCTTTCACAAGGACATCTGCCGTGACAACCCACGACACCGTGTCAAATGGCTGATGCACACGAAGAGTAGTTGAATGTACTAACATTGTTGACAAATGTAATATGTAACAAAAAAGGATGGCCTGATATAATTTACATATAAGATGACTGGCTAAGCAGGATGGCATTGCAAAATTCACATATATGGTGCCTGGCTAAACAAGATGGCGTTGCATAATTCACATAAACGATGAATAAACTAAACATATGGCATTCGCACAAAGGATGTCTAAACTAAGTAGATGACATATTTGATGTATAAAGTAAGCAATGCAAGACACCATATGCATGATATAACCAACATCAGCATGCCAAGTTAGAGCGAAGACCTCAGGGGGTAAATAGGAGTTGTCTTCTCCTTCTGAATCCCTCTCAGAACATATATCTTCCTCTCGATTACAATCCGAAATGCGTGGAGGGGGGCTACCTTTGCGCCTACCATGGAGCGACGTCTGCATGAAATTTTATTGCCACGCAAGGCTCGTCTCTTTTGCTCTACATGTTCAGTTCCATTGTTTACAATAACTCTCATGCATAGGAATAAAACATAGTGAGATTATGTGAGGAGTGCATGCAGAAATCCAAAGTGATGGTAGCAACCTGTGCATAGACCCAAAACCAATAATAGCAGGCATATAATGGCTTCAGTTAAAAAATACAGATAATGGCTTCTTTACTATTTGTTTCCCACCCAAAATGAAACTCATAGTAGACACCGGAGATTAACCAGATAGTAGATAGATACTATTGATAGCGGCCCCGATATGTACCCCACAACCATTTAAAAACTCAAGTTTGACCATTAGTTTGGAGCTGACTCAGAGTCTAATCGGTGAACAGGACGATAAAGTAGCATGTAATATTAAGCGATGCATACCGTAAGCAGACACGAAAGAGTGCGACCTCTCTTGCGGACCCGTGTAGTCCTCGAGGTCATCTGCTTGGTTGATGATGGTAATGCAGTTTTCATGGCTGCCAGTGGCGGGGAAGAAGATCTGAGGCGGCGAAAGACAGTCTGGAGGCCTGATCCCTGATGTGCTGGACCCTTCTGCCATTGGAGCAGCTGAGCTGTGGTGGACGACGGCGCAGCGGGAGCGGGACAAACCACGCAAGGTTTTCTTTGACAACTATCTGTAAGAGAAGTAATTCTGTAAGGGCTCATTTGAATTGGAGGATTCCAACAATGCAGGGATAGGAAATAGACAAGAATAGGATAGGAATGCACGTGCAAAACAGAGAATTTAAAAACACAGGATTTCTACCAATCTGGGTGTTTGATTCACAACAATTGGAAGATCACAGGATGCAAAGAAGCATGGTGAGATTAAGTCAACCGATAAGAAAATGTACGGTTATAATGCTATTATGCTACTATCTCTTAGACTTGTGCTTCATGAATAGGAATTTGAAAGGGAGGACAAGTGAAAATTAAAATTCCTACATTTTTTCTTTCAAGGAGACACTGAAGGAACAAATCCATGTGCTCAGTGGACAATATATATAACATGTAGAGTAAAAAAGAGATGCAACAAGTGTACAACCTCTTTGGCAAAGCCATGTCGATCTCAGCGTGATTGGGTTGGCCGGTAGGGATGCTCCGGCTGACTTTGCTGTCGGAGGAGGGGAAGAAGATCTTAGGCGTCTGGAGATGGAGCCCGAGGTACTGCTCCGCTGTGATGGAGGGTTTCGTCGTTGGAGCAACTCCGGTGAGTTGTACGACGCTGAGGCTGAAGCAGGACAAGAGAGACAACGAACAACGTTAACCTGAGTGGAATTCTAATAGCATCTCCAATACATGACGTAAAATACATAACCACAAAGTGCTAGATGTAAAATACATCAGCCGCTCATCTCTGAACTTAACTGTCGAAACTGAACTTAACTGTCCCTGAACTTAACTGTCGAAACTGAATTTTGTTGTCAAAACTGAATTTTGCTGTCGAAACTGAACGCACTAGCAAGGTGAGGCTACACGTCGGTCGACTGACTTTTTCATCTCTGGTCAGTCGATTTTGCAGCCGTTGGATACGAAATCAAGGGCATGCAGTTCATCTTCAACCTCCACCCCCTGAGCCGCCAGCCACCACCGGCAAAACAGCAGCCCCCCGCCGCCCGCGGCCGGCGGTGCACCGCCCCGCCCGCCCTGAAAACACTCCCCACCGCCAGTCCGCCGCCGCCCCGGCCATCCCTCTAGGCCCCCCCGTGCCGAGCTTTTTCTCCGGCAATCCCCACGCCACCGCCCCACCAATGCCCCGCCACCGCCGGCGACCACAGCCCCCATCCTGAACCCTAAGATAGATAGTGGGGTACCTCTCCGGCGAGCCCCCCTCCCCTTGCGGCTGGTTCTTCCTTCACCCCGGCGAGCCCCCCCACCCCCTGAAAATCGACTGACCCAAAAGTCAATTCAGTCGACTGAAGTGTAGCTAAATCGGAGCACCATCGCAAGAAAGAGCAAGAGCGAGAGCAGCAGGGCGAGCAAGAGCAATAGCAAGAGCAGACTAGGCAGGGGACCGAGAGCAAGAGCAGAGCAGCAGCACGAGCGAGAGCTAAAGCAGCAGCAGCTCCTACTGATGTGGACGTCGCCGCCGAGGGAGCAACGCCGTGGAGGAAGTGGCCGGCGACGCCGCCGTGGATGGAGCCACGCCGTGTCGGCTCAGGACCGAGCGCTGGCAGCACCGTGAGACCGAATCAAGAAGAAAATGCGTTGATTAGTGTACAACCTCTTTGGTGGCGCCAATTAGGCTGCAGCTTTATCCGAGGAAACGGTGATGATGATGCTCTTCCGGTGGTGTAGGTGAAGACGGCGGTGTGGGAATGGAGGTGGCGTGGAAGACAAGGGGAACGTCGGGGCAGCTCCTTGGAGGTGGAGGACGGGGTGGCTGAAACAACAGGACGATGAGATCGACGACGGATCCTCATCCGGTACGGTGGATGAGGGACGTCGAGATGTTGATGTGGACGACGTCGTCGGGGAAGAGGCTCCGGCTGGGTGGCGGACGGAGCAGGGTGTGGGGTTTCGTCGCGAGTTTTTGCGGCCTCGGTGTACGAATGGGTGGGCGGATGGGATGGCAGTGGGGAACCATGGCTTAGAGACGCGCTTGTCCGAAATGTGGGGTAAGTTACGAAAGTACCCCCACCGATTTGAGGAGGTTCTTTCGGTTCAGGGGTACCACGGGCATTTCGCGTGTCGGGATTTCACAGGAGGTGGGAGTTTTCGCGCGCGTTGTAATTTCGGAATAGCAAGACGCGGGTTCAGATGGAGGGAGTTGGAGGAGCACAACGAGACAAAGATATATATCTTAAATATTTCGAGCTAACAAGGCGCGAGTTGAAATTTCCGGACAAGCCTAACGTGTACTGTACCAAATCAATGTGCACTACAAATGTCATTCAAAACTTTGAATTCATGTTATGTTCAATTAAAATATTTCACTACGTGTATAATGCATGCAACCTACTACTCAAATGAACGTTTTAGTGCATTCCAAACGTATATACTACCGCTTCAATATGAACTAAATTTGAATTCGTTTCTCTATTTGAATAAGATCTACAGTAATGATTGTTGTGAAGTCAAAGCATTTGAATTCGTTTCTCTGTTTTAATAAGATCTACAATCATCATTATTGTCAAGTTAAACCATCGTTTGTGTATTATCTTCACAGCACACCATATGATTAGTCTCGAGTTACATATGAACTATGTGTACTATATGAACTCGAACTAGATTTTTTGAATCCACTTTATTTTGATTTCAAATCACATTACATTTCTAGCTCTAGCTAGATCTTCATAATCTAAACCATGTCTCATATGGATAATGTGTTTATCACATTATGTATGGTGCCCCGCCCCCTACGCCTACAAGTATTTAGATGTGAGTTGCAAACACCACACATTACCACAAATTCAAATAAAATGTGAGAATGTTCGATATATAGTATTGTTTAGATTGTTCGATATTTAGTTGTAAGCTGCAAACGCCACACATTATCACAAATTCAAATAAAATGTGAGATTGTTTGATGTATAGTATGGTTTAGATTGTCCGGCATTTAGCTGTGAGTTGCAAACGCCATGCATTATCACATTATGGTATAACATGTGCACAGCACGTGTATCACCGCTATATTCATGCATGCAATGTTTAAAACACTATGATCTCCTACTCAAATATATGAATCCTCTTTCATATCAAATTATGATCTTTGTTAGTCTCTTACACCCACACAATCCTCTAACCTTTGTAGCTACCACTAACTTTCTCTCGTGCATGCACACGCCCTCCTCGCCCTCCCCCTCCCTCGGCATTCTATCCACCGGGCACATTCATTTTTTTCTTTAGGTCGTTCTCCCAGAGTCTCCACAACTCCTTTCTGACACACACCGATCGATAAACCTCTCCGGCGATGCCTGCCTACAACATACACACACACCTTCAATCTCCTCCTTTATGTGTCCTTGCCTCGTGTCTCTCATATGGTCAGACACACGTGTAAACTCTCGCCCCTCTTTTCATCGATCTCACAACCGCACACTCCTCCCCCTATCTAGCTAGTAGTTGGGCCTCTCGCACCACCTCCTAGCTCCATTCTCTCTGTCTATCCGTCTCGCTGGGCCTTATTTGCCTCTAACAAATGGACGTACACCGACCGATCTCTCGCTATACATATAGCTAGCTAGGTCCTTATAACTCATTTTTACCCACACGTCAATCGATCTACCTCATTAGTTGTGTCTCTCCCTTCCTCCGGCAAACAACAATTGATCTACCGATCTAGTTAGGTTTGCTTACCAAACACATGGTTCCCCTTCATCATCCATGGATGCATCCCGACAGATCTATCACGCACAGGCACACACAAAAACACATCCCCACTCTTATTGATAACATTGCAGTTCCACCCTCAGTTTGTCTAGTAGGCCTCTCCCACCATCTTCGAGAAGCAACTCCATCACCCATCCAGCACTCTACCCCTCTCCCTCCCTCTCCCTCCCTCTCTCTCCTCTCTCTCTCTCTCTCTGTCCCATCATATTTCCCGTCCTTCAGTTATGTATGGATGTCGACCGATCTCCCTCAAGACATAAATGGGTCTCTCCTTCTCAACACATATACGAGTCGTTCTACCTCTATAGTTAGGCCTTTGCCTACCCCTCCCCCCACCCCCTCCCCCTCACACACACCGATACATCGAGCGCTCTAGTCATGTCTCCCTGCCACACACAAACTTGACATGTACCCTCTAACGTTCCGGTAGGCCAGTCGCCCTATATCTTTGACTTGCACACACACACAATTTTGATGGCTCTCTTCATCGATCTCGCACCCACCCACTTGATCCTCTCTTCGACTCTATCGATAGCTATGACCCCTCCCTATCTTCTCGTGGATTTCCCGACCCTCTATGTATGATATGGATAGGCCACACACATTGCATGCAAAATTTTGTTTGAGATGTCATCAACACATATTCCCACAAATAATTCACGAAATCAAGCCCCACCCCACCCCCACCCCAAAACAAAAAACACTCACGACCACGGTTTGTATCTCTTAGACACACCCAAGTAGGTGGGGGGCGTGCACGAAGAGAAGAGGTGCATGCACGGCGCACGTACTCCCGTCTCTTTCCCAACCACACCCGCGCGGGTACACGGTGGAGCTCATTTCTGTACGGAAAAGGCAGCCCACATGGTAATTTGGCACGTGTACTGGTTGTCCACTTGGTGGAGGGAGGATCGTCTACCACGGGTGAACAAACAAATTGCGACTTGACGTGTTATGTTAAAAAAGAGGCAAACCATGTGGGGCCTACCTTAGAGGTAAGGCTCTATACACTGGAGTACTTTTGACGTGTCCCGTCAACTCGCAGAACGAGGAGAAGCTTGCTTAGTACGCCGTCTCCCCCGTTCCTAAATATAAGTCTTTGTAGAGATTTCACCATGAACCACATGCGGATGTATATATATGCATTTTAAGTGTAGATTCATTCATTTTGTTCCGTATGTAGTGGAATCTCTACAAAGACTTATCTACTAGTAATAGCTAGCCCCAACTACTAGGAATTCTCTATCCTCTCCTTGAGCCACATCATCAAAATTGATGTAGCTGTTAGATGAAGTAAATCAGTCCATAATAGTCGTCTGATCTAGACGTTGAGAGGCTCCGCACTAAGCCACATGCAAGAATGCAGAAATACCGTGGCACATGCATGTGAGTGGGTTTTAAATCACATCAACATGTCTGCATGCAAGCATGCACCAGTAGCATGCATGTAAGTGAGCTTTTAAGTCCCATTAACATGTTAAAAGGAAAATATAATCCCATTATGCAGTAGGAGTTGGTTGATCTTTTTCCTTACGTGGGATGATCTAAATGATGATGGGAGTTTATTTAGTTTGGCTACCACATTTGTCATGCGGTTATAGAGTATTTTTTAGTTCTATGAAATCGATAATTTTGCGCAGAGAGATATACCGCTGTTCCGCGGCAATGCACGGGGACTCATCTAGTAATATTTAGGAACGGAGGGAGTACTATGTAAAGAGTTAGGTGTCGCACGGTGATAGTGTGAGGCGGGCCATGTAATCACTGAGCCTGCGTGTTTTCACTGCTCTTGCACGCCTCCGCTGTAAGAATGGAGAAAATTGTAATCTAGTAGTAGTACCTCCTTTCGCCGAAAGTGTGGGACATCCAGCAGTCCTACCACCTCAGTAATAAAGACCAATGAGCCGTCAAATCACATAGACCCAGCAGTAAGTTGGACGGACGAAGCAACCATCACTCTTGCACCAGTGAGAGGTCGCGTCCGCTCTGCCCGGGCATGAATGCGGCACTGATTCTTTGGAGCGGCGCTGACCGTTTCAGGAGGGAAGCGCGCGCTGGCGATGGAGGGGCTTTGGGTGGGCTAGGCTGGTCAGGAGCGGGCGTGGCAGCTCTCCGCATGTCCCTACCAGACACGCCCGGAAATGAGAGGATGCACCGACTCTCGTGGCTAAAATCGTACACTACACAACATCTCTCTGTAGGAGTAGGTCGATCTGTCGCTCTCTCTAACACACACATGCTGTTAAACACACACACGCGCGCGCGCGCGCATCTTGGTCCCGTTGCACCTTCTAACATGACTTATTACACCTAGACGTAGGGAGTAGTAAGTATATGAGATACGGTGGCACACTGACTTAAGTCGAATACAAGTGCCCAAAATTTGTGTGCATGTTATAATAAGGATTCACTTAAAATAGTACGTGAGCGAACAGAGGGATCAATTGGACAGTGTTCCCGAGCAGTAGCGAAATGTGTGAGGTAAGAAACACCGCTGGCACTTTTAATTTTTCTTATTAATTTGTTTGTTTCACCCTCTGACTGGTGGGACCCAACGTACTACGTGGAGAGAGGTAAGGTGACTAAGGCTGCATTATTTCTGCACCACTGTGGATAGTCTTACCACCAAAGCCACAGGACACGATTATGATTGAAATCCCAATGACTCACACACACACACACACAAAAACACGGCATGCTTGTCACACGAATGCAGGAATGTATAAAATGTATTTGCCTCTCGTTGGACATAACGGGAGGGTTGTGTAGCTAGTTAGCCTGTTCTCTCATCAAACTTGAGGTCTCGGGTTCGATAACTACACTTGAGCATAATTTGTGCCAGGAGGATTCTTTGACTGGTCAAATGTTTTCTAGGGTTTGCACGCTTCACACTCTCTCTCCAGTATATATATACCCGCTGGAGCCTCAGCGCTTGTAGTTGCTCTCTTCACACTCTCTCGCCCTCTCCAGATCTAAACAAGACTTCGTTGGCCTCTCTCTCCCCTCATTGCTGCTCAAAGAGCCGGCAGGATCCGTCCACCGGGAAGGGAAGGAGTCTTAACACTGCCGCCGTCGGCGAGGGACTACCGGCACAGCTGTTCACTTTCCACCCAGCGGCGGCGCGGGAGGGCCTCCGACCCCTTCTTCTTCACCGCCATCCCGTCGCCCACAGAACCACGCCCCAAGAACCTTAAGGTATAATTTACTTACTCCACATGCATTGCTCTAGCTGCATGTATACCATGAATCTAGGACGTGGTTCAAAGAGGAAAGGAGTGGGGGAAAGTAGTGGGAAAAGTTGTATATAGCATGAATCTAGGACGTGGTTCAAAGAGGAAATGAAGGGGGAAAGTTGTATAGCATGAATCTAGGACGTGGTTCAAAGAGGAAAGGAATGGGGGAAAGTAGTGGGGAAAGTTGTATCGCATAAATCTAGGACGTGGTTCAAAGAGGAAAGGAAGGGGTGAAAGTACTAGTTCAAAAAGGAAAGGAAGGGACAAGGCTGTAGAATTTGAGTAGGACTAGATTTGCTGCGCTCACATAGGGAAAGGTGTCTAAAGATAACAAAACTGGGACCAACACAAATATGCTCCTTGGTTGTTTGTTCTTTGTTGCAACAGACTGTGCATGACCACAGTACACTGGTAGATGCACATGGTGCTGGTGCGTCCACTATCCCATGCAACTCATTAGGTGTTGTTAATCTAAGGCCCTGTTTGGTTAAAAACTCCCTAGTCCCTACCTGCTTGGTTCCAGGGACTAAACATGGACTGGAGGCTATTAAATGACATGCTAAAAGACCATGTTACCCCTAGTAATGAACTAATAGAGACAAGGTGCGATGCGTGGCAGGGGCAACTGTTGGAAAAAGTCCCAAAAAGACTCCCTCGGGGTCTTCTTTCTTTAGTCCCAAATGCCCACTTTTAGTCCCTAAAAGTCCCTCCTATTTGGTTTAGATGGGACTGACATGGAGTTTTTTTAGTCCCTACACCAAAATGTCCCTGTAAACAAACACCCTCTAATAATGCCGCTGGAAAATTGATGCAATGCCACAGTTAAAAGAAAATTACATGTTTAACGAATTTTATTGTTAATACAATCTCTATGTTAATATTAATCAATGCCACCGTTTGAGAAATGCTACTGTCTTGCTTTCTTTCTCATTTAGATAAGGTAGATGCTTCTTTTTGTTGGCTTCTGTGCCATCCACCGTTATTGACCACTAATTGTTTCCTTTGCACCTCTGTGTAAACAGGGTTATCTACTTCACCTCGTTTCCATTGTGACATTTTGTTGCACTGCACAAAACACTTTTGTTTTAAGAGTGTTTTGTGCAGTTCAACCAAAATGTCACACCGGCAACATTGCTTGATTGCTTGATCTTAGTGGAACTGCACAAGAGGAGATCTTACTTCCTAACCATTAAGGCGAATTTGGTTCAGATCTTCTTCTTGTGAGTTGTTTGAATTCCGCATCATGAGAGGTCAGTACTAGCCTTCTTTCACATGATTCTGCAGTGTGCTTTCATATGTTGTGCTACTTGTATGATAATGTTGCTTGATTTTAATGAACTGCACAAATGGAGACAAGACTTCCAATCTGTATGTGCACCATAATATCCCATTGAGGTAAGATAAGGATATTTCACAACTGCTGGCCTGTATTTTGCCACTTTCATCAGAAAATTAAGTTTAGTACTATACTTGTGCTCCCTAATTGACATGCCAAATCTTACATTGAAGGAGAAGCTTGTCTGTTATTGAACCAAGTGATGAAGGGGAAGAACAAGCGGAAGAAAAACAAAAATCAACTCCCGGTGCTGTAATGAAGCACTGGAACTATGATGACACAAGTAATGATATAGTTTTCCATCTTAATTTATTGCTATGGCTGGAATGAGCAATTGTTTTGCCACTGATTTGATGCCACTCTTAATGTAATATGTAATTATCTCTACTTGTGCAAACACGGATCTTCTTTGAAGATACCATATATTTTAGTGGAACTGCACAAGAAGATGTTGGAAACATTAAACTAATCAAGGAGTATATAGTAAGCATGGCCACCACCGTAGATAGCAACAGATGGTTCCGGAGAAGTGCTTCATCTATATGCTCTACACAATAAGCCTCCTGACAAAGGTTGGTACTCGCCCACTGATTTCATCCATATGATTGAGCTTTGTCATCTCTATTGGTGTTGTGCTACTATTTAGATACTGTCATGAAAAAGTGGTATTGTCCTTGAGAAGTGCTTCAT
The DNA here is from genome assembly GCF_056163025.1 of Triticum urartu. NCBI lineage: Eukaryota > Viridiplantae > Streptophyta > Magnoliopsida > Poales > Poaceae > Triticum > Triticum urartu. The sequence continues at coordinate 120,993,757 of NC_141873.1, forward strand.
TTGTGTTGTTTTAAATATTTCCTTTCCTTTTTTCGAGCAAACAGGGATGCTAGCATTTAGTAGTCCTCTTGTCTTTGCACAACAGGATCATCTTCCTCTGAAGAAGAATATGGAGTACGTGAAGTGACTAGTTTCGATTACGCCAGGATGAAGAAGCCCTGTCTATCTTCTCATCAGAAGGAGCAGTTGAAGGATGGTTACATTACTCCCCACAAGACCAAACTAACTTCAGTTCAGAAGGACTGACAAATCTCCATTTTTTGCTGTGATGCGCGAGTACAATGTTGTTCTAGGATTCTTTCTGGTGAGTTCCATTTTTCTAAAAGTGTGCTCTACATGGACCATGTATGTGCCTGTTGAAACTGTCAATTCATAGTACAGTTTGCTTTATACTAATCACTTCTTTGTATTTGTGCAAACAAGGGTGCTCAACTTGATTTCAATGGGAACTGCACAAAATGTTCATGAATACATCGAATCATTCATTTCCACCACAAGAAAGGAGGTGCCGATAAGTTCAAGGCGTTGCAACATATAAGGGAGAAATCATACAAGCTACGCGTGAATTTGGTTGATTTTGGTGGAACTGCACAAAAAGAACAACTAGTTTATTTAGCACGAGGTGCCATGTCAATGTACGAACTGATGGCAAACCCTGTCCATTCCACAATCGTAGGCATTTGATATTTTGGAATGGGAAAACCTTGTCAAATTTTGCTCATTGATTTTTAGCAAGACATGCGTTTGATATTTTCGAATGGGACGCCCTTTGCTGTCAGTAGCGTCGATCAATTTTTTCTTTATTCTTTAGTTGTGAAGTAAATATTGCCTCTGACATGTGAGTCGCTGCGATGCATAATCATCGATTGTTTTGAATGTTCTCTATGAATTGCCAGGGCTGTGTGTTTGATTGCAATGTACAGAAACGCTAAAAAGCTGCACAAACTCTTTGTACTCCTTCTGTTCCTTTTTACTTCGCACATTGTGAAAGTGCATACTTTTTTGTATAAGATTGGTCAAAGTAGAGATACTTTGACTGCAGATAAAACTTGTATGCAAACTAGAAAGGACCGGAGGGAGTACATGTGAAACTGCTGCAAATGAGGTGATCACCCTGGGAATAATGCTAGTACGTATTGTTTTGCATGTTCATCCAATGCCAGTGATACAGGAATTCGAACTAATCGAAATAAATTCATTCATACATGGTCAGATTTCATATAAACATGCCGGATTTCATTACATTGCATACATTCTTCAACTAAAAAGGGGTGCGCTGGAGGTATAATTAATTAACGGAAGCTACCCACTTGTGTCCCGCTGAGCCGAACAGAAGCTTCAGTGACTTAACTATAGGTGCAGTTGCGTAACTGACATTTGGCCTGTTGTGCCCATGTGTCAGTCAGCCAACTGCACCAGCAGTTAAATGGAAGCAGCGTTCTTCTCCAGCGCAGCTCTCTGACTCCACGTCGCCGCCAAGAAGCTAACCGACCATCAATGGTCAACCCACCTAGCTTGGCTTCAACCGGAGGGTAGCAGCGGTGGCCTTACTTGGACCCGAGAGGCAGCGACCTACCGTGTTCTACTCTTCCTCGTTTTCTGTGTGGCGCGGCCTCGTTGGCAGCGGGGCGGGGCCTCGGCGGAGCCGGCGATGTCCTCTGTCTTGTTGCCGGCAGGGTGGGGCCTCGGCTGAGTCGGTGATATCCTCTGCCTCGTTGTTGGCGGGGCGGGGCCTCGGCAGAGCCGGCGGTGTCCTCTGCCTCGTTGTTAGCGCCACGGGGCCTCGTTGGAGTAGGGCCTCGTCGACACCGGTGGAGCATGGACTCGTCGGAGTCGGCATTGTCCTCTGCCTCGTCCTCAGTCTCGCCAAACAGCGCCTCGCCCGCTTCATTGCCCTCTTTGCTAGCCTCTTTGTAGGCGGCCGCAACCTCCGCCACCTGCATGCGGTACCGCCAACGCTCGAGGCGGCCCTTGCAGGCGGAGCGGTACAAGTCGAGCAGCGCCTCCTGCTCCGCCCGCTCCGCGGCGATCTGCTCCTCCGCCTGCAGGTGCTCCTGGAGGAGAAGGTGGTTGTAGGCGGCGTCGGCCTGCGCCTCACGGAACTACTCCTCACGCATCTGCCTCACCCTGTCCATATATTGGGCATGGGCCTCGCCGATGGTCATGGTGCAATGCACCAGCGAGGATGGCGCGGAGGAGGGGGTTGGCGCTGGATCGTCGACTACCATGTTCTCCATTGGGACGTCGTCCTCCTCCGGCTGCCTGCCGGCCAGCCGGTCAGCAGCAATGGCTGCCATCTCCTTGTGGTCCGTCGTCCGCCCGTCCCGAAGAGCGCTGGAGCGCGAGGAAGCCATGGTGTGCAGTAGTGGTGTGGACAGGAGAAAGGGAACGGATGCGGATGACTGTGGCTATGGCCAGCGCAGCAGTTTATATAGCAATGGTGGGTGATACGTCTCCAACGTATCTATAATTTTTTATTGCTCCATGCTATATTATCTACTGTTTTGGATGTTTATGGGCTTTATTATACACTTTTATATCATTTTTGGGACTAACCTATTAACCCAGAGTCCAGTGCCAGTTTCTGTTTTTACCTTGTTTTAGAATATCGCAGAAAAGGAAAACCAAATGGAGTCCAATTGACCTGAAACTTCACGGAACTTATTTTTGGATCAGAAGAAGCCCAGAAGACTTGGAGTGCACGTCAGGGGATCTACGAGGAGGCCACGAGGCAGGCGGCGCGCCCACCCCCTGGGTGCGCCCTCCACCCTCGTGGGCCCCTCGTGGCCCCCCTGACGTACTTCTTCTGCCTATATATCTCCATATACCCTAAAAACATCGGGGAGCACAATAGATCGGGAGTTCCGCTGCCAGAAGCCTCTGGAGCCACCAAAAGCCAATCTAGACCCGTTCCGGCACCCTGCCGGAGGGGGCAATTGAAGGAAATATTCCCTAGAGGCAATAATAAAGTTATTATTTATTTCCTTATATCATGATAAATGTTTATTATTCATGCTAGAATTGTATTAACCGGAAACATAATACATGTGTGAATACATAGACAAACAGAGTGTCACTAGTATGCCTCTACTTGACTAGCTCGTTAATCAAAGATGGTTATGTTTCCTAACCATGGACAAAGAGTTGTCATTTGATTAACGGGTTTACATCATTAGTTGAATGATCTGATTGACATGACCCATTCCATTAGCTTAGCACCCGATCATTTAGTATGTTGCTATTGCTTTCTTCATGACTTATACATGTTCCTATGACTATGAGATTATGCAACTCCCGTTTGCCGGAGGAACACTTTGTGTGCTACCAAACATCGCAACGTAACTGGGTGATTATAAAGGAGCTCTACAGGTGTCTCCAAAGGTACATATTGGGTTGGCGTATTTCAAGATTAGGATTTGTCACTCCGATTGTCGGAGAGGTATCTCTGGGCCCTCTCGGTAATGCACATCACTGAAGCCTTGCAAGCATTGCAACTAATGAGTTAGTTGCAGGATGATGTATTACGGAACGAGTAAAGAGACTTGCCGCTAACGAGATTGAACTAGATATGGGATACCGACGATCGAATCTCGGGCAAGTTACATACCGATGACAAAGGGAACAACGTATGTTGTTATGCGGTCTGACCGATAAAAGATCTTCGTAGAATATGTAGGAGCCAATATGAGCATCCAGGTTCCGCTATTGGTTATTGACCGGAGATGTGTCTCGGTCATGTCTGCATTGTTCTCGAACCCGTAGGGTCCGCACGCTTAAGGTTTCGATGACAGTTATATTATGAGTTTATGCGTTTTGATGTACCAAAGGTTGTTCAGAGTCCCGGATGTGATCATGGACATGACGAGGAGTCTCGAAATGGTCGAGACATAAAGATTGATATATTGGAAGCCTATGTTTGGATATCGGAAGTGTTCCGGGTGAAATCGGGATTTTTACCGGATTACCGGGAGGTTACCGGAACCCCCCGGGAGGTATATGGGCCTTAGTGGGCCTTAGTGGAAGAGAGGAGAGGTGGCCATAGATGGGCCGCGCGCCCTCCCCCCCCCTTTGGTCCGAATAGGACAAGGAGAGGGGGCCGGCCCCCCTTCCCCTTCTCTCTCCTCTTTTCCCCCCTCCGCGAATCCTATTCCAACTAGGAAAGGGGGGGAGTCCTACTCCCGGAGGGAGTAGGACTCCTCCTGGCGCGCCTCTCCTGGCCGGCCACACTCCCCCCCTTGAACCTTTATATACGGAGGCAGGGGCACCCCCTAGAGACACAAGTTGATCCACGTGATCATATTCTTAGCCGTGTGCGGTGCCCCCTTCCACCATAGTCCTCGATAATATTGTAGCGGTGCTTAGGCGAAGCCCTGCGACAGTAGTACATCAAGATCGTCACCACGCTGTCGTGCTGATGGAACTCTTCCCCGACACTTTGCTGGATCGGAGTCCGGGGATCGTCATCGAGCTGAACGTGTGCTAGAACTCGGAGGTGCCGTAGTTTCGGTGCTTGATCGGTCGGGCCGTGAAGACGTACGACTACATCAACCAAGTTAACGCTTCCGTTGTCGATCTACAAGGGTAGGTAGATCACACTCTCCCCCTCTCGTTGCTATGCATCACCATGATCTTGCATGTGCATACGAATTTTTTTGAAATTACTACGAAACCCAACAGCAATCCCTCTCCGGTGGTTATCTTCATCATCCTGGTGCTCTCCATGATGAGGAGGGAGTAGTTCTCCCTCGGGGCTGAGGGTATGTACCAGTAGCTATGTGTTTGATCTCTCTCTCTCTCTCATGTTCTTGAGGTGATACGATCTTGATGTATCGCGAGCTTTGCTATTATATTTGGATCCTATGATGTTTTCTCCCCCCCTCTACTCTCTTGTAATGAATTGAGTTTCCCCTTTGAAGTTATCTTATCATATTAAGTCTTTAAAGATTTGAGAACACTTGATGTATGTCTTCCAATGCGTATCTGTGGTGACAATGGGATACCATGTGATTCACTTGATGTATGTTTTAGTGATCAACTTGCGTGTTCCGCCCATGAACCTATGCATAGGGGTTGGCACACGTTTTCGTCATGATTCTCCGGTAGGAACTTTGGGGCACTCTTTGAGGTTCTATGTGTTGATTGAATAGATGAATCTGAGATTGTGTGATGCATATCGTATAATCATACCCACGGATACTTGAGGTGACATTGGAGTATCTAGGTGACATTAGGGTTTTGGTTGATTTGTGTCTTAAGGTGTTATTCTAGTACGAACTCTAGGGATTTTCGTGACAGTTATAGGAATAGCCCAACGGATTGATTGGAAAGAATAACTTTGAGGTGGTTCCGTACCCTACCATAATCTCTTCGTTCGTTCTCCGCTATTAGTGACTTTGGAGTGACTCTTTGTTGCATGTTGAGGGATAGTTATGTGATCCAATTAAGTTATTATTGTTGAGGGAATTTGCACTAGCGAAAGTATGAACCCTAGGCCTTGTTTCAACACATTGCAATACCGTTTACGCTCACTTTTATCATTCGTTACCTTGCTGTTTTTATATTTTCAGATTACAAAAACCATTATCTAATATCCATATACCACTTGTATCACCATCTCTTCGCCGAACTAGTGCACCTATACAATTTACCATTGTATTGGGTGTGTTGGGGACACAAGAGACTCTTTGTTATTTGGTTGCAGGGTTGCTTGAGAGAGACCATCTTCATCCTACACCTTTTATGGATTGATAAACCTTAGGTCATCCACTTGAGGGAAATTTGCTACTGTCCTACAAACCTCTGCACTTGGAGTCCCAACAACGTCTACAAGAAGAATGTTGTGTAGTAGACATCAAGCTCTTTTTTGGCGCCGTTGCCGGGGAGGTGACTGCTTGAAGGTATATCTTTAGATCTTGCAATCAAGTCTTTTAGTTTTTTGTTTTATCACTAGTTTAGTTTATAAAATAAAACTATAAAAAATGGAATTGAGTTTGTCTCATACGCTTCACCTTTTTAATATCTTTCATGAGTATGATGGCAAGGATAATTGTGCTCAAGTGCTAGCATAAGAAATCTATAAAATGTTTGGCACAAAATATGTGAATGATGAGCATGATTGCAATTTTGTTAGTATGAACTCCTTGAATACCCATGTTACTAATGATGATTGCACTAGTTATGATGAAAATGTCTCCTATAAACATGTCAATTTTTGTGGAGTACATTGGGTTTGTAAGTACACGCCAAATAGGGAAGATAGATATTGCAAGAGGCATAAGTACTTAGAAACTAAATTGTTGCAAGAAAGGCTAGATGACTATGCTGAAAATTTAAATTATCTTGGCCATACTTGTGAGCTTTGCAATGAACATGATCATTTCAATACCCAATGCAAATTGTTTCATGATCGTATCGTGTCCAAAAATTGTGATGACTTGATTTCCCTTGCACATCATAATGAACTTAGTTTGCTCTTGGGTTATGAAGAAATGAAACGTATAACTAAGGATATTCCAAAATTTGAACTTGATAGAGTTCTTCATTTTGATCTAGAGGAAATTTATATGTATTGTGCGGTGAATTGTATTGAAAATCCTTATATTGCCAACTACATAAAGAAAAGAAAACAAATAGAAGATGAAGAGAATACTAATGAAAGGGAAGAGACTTCCCAATATCCTCCTACTATTTCTTATGATGAATCAGGTAACGAGGAGGAGCCTCGTATTCAACCAATCTCATTAATAAGGAGCTCCAAAAAGAGGATTGAACCCACACATGATGTGGTGAAGAAGAAGAAAAGAAAAATTAAGAGAGGTAAAAAGATATATCCCCCAAATAATGCTGCTCCTATTACTATTGTGCATCATGAAAATATAATCGTGGAAGATAATGATACTTCTTATGATCTTGAAAATCTTTTTGGCACTTGCTTGGAAGAATATGATAATTGCTATACTATTGGTGCTATCCATACTATTAATGATGAGAGTGATTATGCTTATGATATGAAAAGGCCCAAGCTTGGGGATGCTATGGCTTATGAAGATGATGTTTTTGAGAATATATTTGCTGCAATTAATGTTTATCCCAATCTTGGGGATGCTATGTTTAATGAATATGATATTTTTAGTCTCCCAAGTTTTGATATGCAAATTTATAATGATGATTGCATGCCTCCTACTTATGATGATTATTGTGATGATACTTATGTTATAAACAGTAGTGATGATTATATTTATAAAAAACTTGTCATGATTATGATTACCCCTTTTATGAACATTACTCTTTTAATGTGGAGACAATTTATAGTATTCAAGTCTCTTATGATACTCCCACTATCCCGAATGAGAAGAATTTTGCTTATGTGGAGAGTAATAAAAATTATATGCTTGTAGATCATGAAAAGAATGCTTTAGGTGCTGGTTATATTGTTAAATTTATTCATGATACAACTGAAAATTATTTTGATGGAGTAATATATGCTTGTAGGAATTGCAATAATATCAAGTTTCCTCTCTATGTGCTTAAAATTTTGAAGTTATGTTTGTTTTGCCTTCCTATGCTAGTTGATTACTGTTCCCATAATTTATTTGCTCACAAAATCCCTATGCATAGGAAGTGGGTTAGACTTAAATGTGCTAGTCATATTCTTCATGATTCTCTCTTTATGTTACAATTCTTATCTTTTATGTGAGCATCATTGAAATCATCATGCCTAGCTAGGGGCATTAAACAATAGCGCTTGTTGGGAGGCGACCCAATTTTATTTTTGTTCCTTGCTTTTTGCTCCTGTTTAGTAATAAATAATTCATCTAGACTCTGTTTAGATGTGGTTTTATGCTTTTAATTAGTGTTTGTGCCAAGTAGAACCTTTGGGAAGACTTGGGGAAAGTCTTGTTGATCATGCTGTAAAAAACAGAAACTTTAGCGCTCACGAGAATTGCTGCCATTTTTATTTTGAGAGTGGTATTTAGTTAATTATTTTTGCATATGATTAATAGATAAATTCCTCAGGTCTATAAATTTATTTGAGAATTTTATGAGTTCTATAAGTATACGTTTGATCCAGATTACTACAGACTGTTCTGTTTTTGACAGATTCTGTTTTCGATGTATTGTTTGCTTATTTTGATGAATCTATGAGTAGTATCGGAGGGTGTGAACCATAGATAAGTTGGAATACAGTAGATATTACATATGAATTTATAATGAGTTCACAATAGTACCTAAGTGGTGATTTATTTTCTTATACTAACGGAGCATACGAGTTTTCTGTTAAGTTTTGTGTTGTGAAGTTTTCAAGTTTTGGGTAAAGATTCGATGGACTATGGAATAAGGAGTGGCAAGAGCCTAAGCTTGGGGATGCCCAAGGCACCCAAGGTAATAGTCAAGGACAACCAAGAGCCTAAGCTTGGGGATGCCCCGGAAGGCATCCCCTCTTTCGTCTTCGTTCATCCGTAACTTTACTTGGAGCTATATTTTTATTCGCCACATGATATGTGTTTTGCTTGGAGCGTCATGTTATTTTATTTAATTTTTCTTGCTGTTTGAATAAAATACCAAGATCTATAATTATTAAATGTTAGAGAGTCTTCACATAGTTGCATAATTATTCGAATACTCATTGATCTTCACTTATATCTTTTGGAGTAGTTTGTCATTTGCTCTAGTGCTTCACTTATATCTTTAGAGCACCATGGTGGTTTTATTTTGAAGAAATAGATGAACTCTCATGCTTCACTTATATTATTTTGAGAGTCTTAAATAGCATTGTAATTTGCTTAAATAATCCTAATATGCTAGGCATCCAAGAATAGTAAAAAATTTCATATAAGTGCATTGAATACTAAGAGAAGTTTGATGCTTGATGATTGTTTTGAGATATGGAGGTAATAATATCAAAGTCGTGCTAGTTGAGTAGTTGTGAATTTGAGAAATACTTGTGTTGAAGTTTGCAAGTCTCGTAGCATGCACGTATGGTAAAACGTTGTGTAACAAATTTGAAACATGAGGTGTTATTTGATTGTCCTCCTTATGAGTGGCGGTCGGGGACGAGCTATGGTATTTTCCTACCAATCTATCCCCCTAGGAGCATGCGCGTAGTGTCGAGGTTTTTGATGACTTGTAGATTTTTGCAATAAGTATGTGAGTTCTTTATGACTAATGTTGAGTCCATGGATTATACGCACTCTCACCCTTCCATCATTGCTAGCCTCTTCGGTACCGTGCATTGCCCTTTCTCACATTGAGAGTTGGTGCAAACTTCGCCGGTGCATCCAAACCCCGTGATATGATACGCTCTTTCACACATAAACCTCCTTATATCTTCCTCAAAACAGCCACCATACCTACCTATGATGGCATTTCCATAGCCATTCCGAGATATATTGCCATGCAACTTTCCACCATTCCGTTTACCATGACACGTTCATCATTGTCATATTGCTTGGCATGATCATGTAGTTGACATAGTATTTGTGGCAAAGCCACCATTCATAATTATTTCATACATGTCACTCTTGGTTCATTGCATATCCCGGTGCACCGCCGGAGGCATTCATATAGAGTCATACTTTGTTCTAGTATCGAGTTGTAATCATTCAGTTGTAAATAAATAGAAGTGTGATGATCATCATTTTCTAGAGCATTGTCCCAAGTGAGGAATAAAAAAGAGAGAAAGGCCATAAAAGAGAGAGAGAGAGAAGGCCCCCAAAAAAGATAAAGGCCATAAAAAAGAGAAGGCCCGAAAAAATGAGAGAAAAAGAGAGAAGGGACAATGCTACTATCCTTTGCCACACTTGTGCTTCAAAGTAGCACCATAATCCTCATCATAGAGAGTCTCTAGTTTTGTCACTTTCATATACTAGTGGGAATTTTTCATTATAGAACTTGGCTTGTATATTCCAACAATGGGCCTCCTCAAGTGCCCTAGGTCTTCGTGAGCAAGCAACTTGGATGCACACCCACTTAGTTTCTTTTGTTGAGCTTTCATACATTTATAGCTCTAGTGCATCTGTTGCATGGCAATCCCTACTCCTTGCATTAACATCAATCGATGGGCATCTCCATAGCTCATTGATTAGCCTCGTTGATGTGAGACTTTCTCCTTTTTATCTTCTCCACATAAACCCCATCATCACATTCCATTCCACCTATAGTGCTATGTCCATGGCTCACGCTCATGTATTGCGTGAAGATTGAAAAAGTTTGAGAACATCAAAAGTATGAAACAATTGCTTGGCTTGTCATCGGGGTTGTGCATGATGAGAGCATTCTTGTGTGGCAAAAATCGAGCATGACTAAACTATATGATTTTGTAGGGATGAACTTTCTTTGGCCATGTTATTTTGAGAAGACATGATTTCTTAGTTAGTATGCTTGAAGTATTATTATTTTTATGTCAATATGAACTTTTATCTTGAATCTTTCGGATCTGAATATTGCCATGCAACTTTCCACCATTCCTTTTATCATGACACATTGATCATTGTCATATTGCTTAGCATGATCATGTAGTTGACATAGTATTTGTGGCAAAGCCACCGTTCATAATTATTTCATACATGTCACTCTTGGTCCATTGCATATCTCGGTACACCGCCGGAGGCATTCATATAGAGTCATACTTTGTTCTAGTATCGAGTTGTAATTCTTGAGTTGTAAATAAGTAGAAGTGTGATGATCATCATTTTCTAGAGCATTGTCCCAAGTGAGGAATTAAAAAAGGAGAAAGGCCATAAAAAGAGAAGGCCCAAAAAAAGAGAAAGGCCATAAAAAAGAGAAGGCCCAAAAAAATGAAAATGAGAGAAAAAGAGAGAAGGGACAATGCTACTATCCTTTGCCACACTTGTGCTTCAAAGTAGCACCATAATCCACATGATAGAGAGTCTCTTGTTTTGTTACTTTCATATACTAGTGGGAATTTTTCATTATAGAACTTGGCTTGTATATTCCAACAATGGGCCTCCTCAAGTGCCCTAGGTCTTCGTGAGCAAGCAACTTGGATGCACACCCACTTAGTTTCTTTTGTTGAGCTTTCATACATTTATAGCTCTAGTGCATCCGTTGCATGGCAATCCCTACTCCTTGCATTAACATCAATCGGTGGGCATCTCCATAGCCCATTGATTAGCCTCGTTGATGTGAGACTTTCTCCTTTTTGTCTTCTCCACATAACCCCCATCATTATATTCTATTCCTCCCATAGTGCTATGTCCATGGCTCGCGCTCATATATTGTGTGAAAGTTTATAGGTTTGAGATTACTAAAGTATGAATAAATTTTTTTTAGGGCAAGTATGAAACAATTTCTTGGCTTGTCATCGGGGTTGTGCATGATGAGAGCATTCTTGTGTGGAGAAAATGGAGCATGACTAAACTATATGATTTTGTAGGGATGAACTTTCTTTGGCCATGTTATTTTGAGAAGACATGATTGCTTAGTTAGTATGCTTGAAGTATTATTATTTTTATGTCAATATGAACTTTTATCTTGAATCTTTCGGATCTGAATATTCATGACACAATTAAGAAGAATTACATTGAAATTATGCCAAGTAGCACTCCGCATCAAAAATTCTGTTTTTTATCATTTACCTACTCGAGGACGAGCAGGAATTAAGCCTGGGGATGCTGATACGTCTCCAACGTATCTATATTTTTTGATTGCTTCATGCTATATTATCTACTGTTTTGGATGTTTATGGGCTTTATTATACACTTTATATCATTTTCGGGACTAAACTATTAACCCAGAGCCCAGTGCCAGTTTCTGTTTTTACCTTGTTTTAGAATATCGCAGAAAAGGAAAACCAAACGAAGTCCAATTGATCTGAAACTTCACGGAACTTATTTTTGGATCAGAAGAAGCCCAGAAGACTTGGAGTGCATGTTAGGGGATCTACGAGGAGGCCACGAGGCAGGGGGCACAATAGATCGTGGGCCCCTCACGGCCCCCCTGACGTACTTCTTCCGCCTATATATCTCCATATACCCTAAAAACATCGGGGAGCACAATAGATCGGGAGTTCCGCCGCCAGAAGCCTCCGTAGCCACCGAAAGCCAATCTAGACCCGTTCCGGCACCCGGCCGGAGGGGGCAATCCCTCTCCGGTGGCTATCTTCATCATCCCGGTGCTCTCCATGACGAGGAGGGAGTAGTTCTCCCTCAGGGCTAAGGGTATGTACCAGTAGCTATGTGTTTGATCTCTCTCTCTCTCTCTCTCGTGTTCTTGACGTGATACGATCTTGATGTATCGTGAGCTTTGCTATTATATTTGGATCCTATGATGTTTTCTCCCCCCCCCTCTACTCTCTTGTAATGAATTGAGTTTCCCCTTTGAAGTTATATTATCGGATTGAGTCTTTAAAGATTTGAGAACACTTGATGTATGTCTTGTCGTGCGTATCTATGGTGACAATGGGATACCACGTGATTCACTTGATGTATGTTTTGGTGATCAACTTGCGGGTTCCGCCCATGAACCTATGCATAGGGGTTGGCACACATTTTCGTCGTGATTCTTCGGTGGGAACTTTGGGGCACTCTTTGAGGTTCTATGTGTTGGTTGAATAGATGAATCTGGGATTGTGTGATGCATATCGTATAATCATACCCACGGATACTTGAGGTGACATTGGAGTATCTAGGTGACATTAGGGTTTTGGTTGATTTGTGTCTTAAGGTGTTATTCTAGTATGAACTCTAGGGTTGTTTGTGACACTTATAGGAATAGCCCAACGGATTGATTGGAAAGAATAACTTTGAGGTGGTTTCGTACCCTACCATAATATCTTCATTCGTTCTCTGCTATTAGTGACTTTGGAGTGACTCTTTGTTGCATGTTGAGGGATAGTTATGTGATCCAATTATGTTATTATTGTTGAGGGAACTTGCACTAGCGAAAGTATGAACCCTAGGCCTTGTTTCAACACATTGCAATACCGTTTACGCTCACTTTTATCATTCCTTACCTTGCTGTTTTTATATTTTCAGATTACAAAAACCATTATCTACTATCCATATACCACTTGTATCACCATCTCTTCGCCGAACTAGTGCACCTATACAATCTACCATTGTATTGGGTGTGTTGGGGACACAAGAGACTCTTTGTTGTTTGGTTGCAGGGTTGCTTGAGAGAGACCATCTTCATCCTACGCCTCCTACGGATTGATAAACCTTAGGTCATCCACTTGAGGGAAATTTGCTACTGTCCTACAAACCTCTGCACTTGGAGGCCCAACAACGTCTACAAGAAGAAGGTTGTGTAGTAGACATCAGTGGGCGGGCGGAGGGACGGACGTGTGGCGCTGGAGTAGCCGCCTCGGCAACCGCATATCATTAATGTGGGCGGCAGATGGACGGACGGATGGCACTTGTGTCGTTTGAAGGCAGAGCAATCGCCTGCACCGGGAAGCGGGGCGAGCGGCGCTGACTGTTTTGGGCGGAAAGCGCACACGGGCGAGGAGATGACTTTACTTGGAGAGGATGACAATGGGGACCCACCAGGTCCATAGCCTCACGCACGCAAGTGCCTCCTTATTATTATACACACACACACACATAAACGCTATTCTGATCACGGGATCAGAATAATATTCTGATCACAACCTGACCTGCCCCGCTAGTAGTACGTTGAACTTCCCTGTGAACTAGGTTGAACTTCCGCCAACATTACCCAAATGGGGCTTGCGATATACCGTTGGAAAGCTATGGACACCAATATCATGACCCAACTTAAATTTTTGGCAAAATATAAGTGGTTTAAGAGTAGTTTTGAAAACCGTTTTTTCTTTGCACAAAAAATGTGAATCGTATTTTCGATCGCATTTCTAAACCGTTTATCGGAATGGGGCATATAATATGGCGTTGGAAAGATGCTGCAAAACCTCTCCTTCCACATGTTTAAAGTTTTCTCTAATTCCCTATGGTTAAAGAGTAATTTGAAAAGATGTAAAATTTCGTAAACCGGACAGCTGAGTTCGTTTTTTTGATGTCATTTCTAAACAGCTAATCCAATGGAGGCATATGATATGGCATTGGAAAGCTTATGAAAATGTGCTACTTTTTCATGTTGAAAGTTTTTTTCTAATTTTGAATGGTTTAAGAGTAATTTAGAAAATGGTCCAAGTCCTACCGAGTTCGTATTTTTGAGCTAATTTTTTAACCGTGCGTCCGAATGCAGCAAATGATATGGCGTTGGAAAGCTTAAACAAATGCGAAACTTTTTGGTATGTATTGTTTCTCCCAATTTTTCACGGTTTTAAGTTAGTTTCGAAAATGGCGAAAAACATATTTTCGCCGTAATTTCTACAAACTTTATCGGAACGGGGCAAATAATATACCGCTGAAAAGCTACGGAAAATGCGAAACTTTTTCATGTTGATGGTTTTCTCTGATTCCTAGATGTTTTCAAGTAATTTCGAAAATGGCGGGAGCATGCGTTCTGCCTTTATCGTGAAACAGATTCTTCGAAAATGCACCGCGTGAAGAACCTGAACTTCTCGGCGCGTGTACCTGAACTTCACTCTGTTTTTCACGCGATTTTTTTGCTCGTAGGTCTCCATCCACTACTCGTAACTCACCATCCACTCTCGGAATTGAGCAAGTGATATACTGGTGGAAAGCTGCCGTAAACACACAACTTTCCCGTGTTGATCATTTTTTCATACTCGCAACGATTTTAAAAGTTTTTCATCTGATATTCATTCAATGTAGTAGGTGGACTTTTCTGCTATTTTCACGTTGAACTTCTGTGATGTATTTTTCATTTGTAATTTTCTCATCCATTCGTCAAGTGTTACACAAATGATACTCCTTTTGTACAAACCCCTCTCACAATAATTTTTTAACTTTCTTTGATCGAGGACTTGAACTTACAGAAATGATATTCCTGTCGTTTTGAAGTAAATTAGAGATATGACAAGATCATGGTTTCTGCCTTCATTGCGAATGGAAACGCGCTGCGTGAAGTAGTTGAACTTCTCAGGCATGTCTGTTTGAACCTCACTCTGTTTTTGACGTGCTATTTTTTGCACTGCGTGAAGTAGTTGAACTTCTGGGGCATGTCTGTTTGAACTTCACTCTGTTTCACTTTATTGTTTTTTTTTCTTATATGAAATACACACCTTGTAGTACGTGAACTTCCGGTTATTATCACTTTGAACTTCTCTCTGGTTTGAGAGAATTATTTTAAAACACAAAAAACAACATATTTTTTATGTATTTTGGACATCTAAATACACGTTGAACCTCTCTCACAATAATTTTTTGAACTTTTCCTCACCGAGCACTTGAACTTCTAGCAACCATTTTTTTTGTTTATGAGTTTTTTTAAAGTGCAAAAAATGGTGTTGTGTTTTTTATTTTTTGAACAGGTAAATCCTAGGTTTTAATAAACTCCAAATTTCTCTGTTATTTCAATATGAACTTCACCTTTCTATATTTTGAGTAAAGAATTGTATTCGATTTTTATACGGAAAAAATCGAACATGGAAATAGAAGGTGAACCTCTCTCGCAAGAATTTTTTAACTTCCCCTGACAGAGCACTTGAACTGTAGCAACAAACCATTTAAGCTTTTATTTTTCTATACTTTTTATTCTGACTTGAAATGCATTCCTTGCGGTACTTGAACTTCTCATTGATTTCACTATGAACTTCTGTCACATTTTTGTGCATACATTGAATTACACGCAATTGAAGGTCGGACATCATTTTTTCTATTTTCAAACATGTAATTGGAGGTCGGATGTCCCGCAATATTAATTCTGCATCGTGCACGGAGGACCACGTGAACTTCTTGCAACAAACCTTTTAAGCTTTTGGTTTTCTATTCTTATATTCTTATCTGAAACGCATTCCGTGTAGTAGTTGAACGTCCCGCTGTTTTCTCCTTGAACTTCCGTCACATATTTTTTTTCAACCTCTCCCACAAGAATTTTTGAACTTTTCACGGGCTGAGCACTTGAACTTATAGCAACAAAACTTTTAGCTTTTTCTTTTTCATTCTTTTTTTCATACAAATGCACACCATGTAGTACATGAACTTCCGGTAGTTATCAATCTGAACTACTCTCGGTTACGCGAAAATATCTGAGTTTTTTTATAGATATTGAACCGCTCCACCTTTTTATTTGAACTTCATTGTGTATTTTTAGAAATGTGAAAATTGGAGGTTTTTAGAAACATCGAACTTCTTGGTTATTTGAAATTGAACATATTGGTTTTATTCTTTAGTAATTAGAAAAATCTTATTTTTTCAAATGAATATCAAACTGCTCTGCCTTTTCCAATTGAACTTCTTGGTTTTTTTCTCTAGTAACATGAAATCCTGAGTTTTTTATATACATTGAACTACTCCTTTTTTTGAAATTGAACTTCTCGGTTTTAATCTTTAGCATTGGGGAAATTCTGAGTTTTTATTAACATTAAACAACTTCATATTTTTCTATTTTGGACTTCTTGGTTTTATTAATTAGTAATGGGAAAAGTCTTATTTATGTAATAAATATCGATCTGCTTAATTATTTTAAAGTTGAACTTCCACGTCTTATTTTTAAAAGAACAAAAATATTTTTTATAAACTTTTTGAACTGCTCGGTTTTTTCAATTTGACCTTCTTAATATTGTGATAAATATTGAACTTCATCATTTTTTAAATTTGAACCTCTAGTTTTCTTCCAAATGTTGCATGTTTATCCGAAAACAAATGAGCTTCAACCAAAATTATATTTTTTTGTGCATGCACCTATGATGTGTTTTTTCTTAATTCCATGTTTTTGTTGTGTTTGTTTAACCATTTTTTCATCTAACGTGTTGTCTCTACTTCTATTGTTAGCATGTCTGAACTTCTAGAATTATTTTAGAAATGGGAAAATCCCTTTTTTTATATAATCTTGTTGACTTGCTGTATTATTTTTAGTGTGTTTATTTTTCCTCATTTCGAACTTCAATGACCATAATCTTTGAAGTTTGGTAATTCTATCTTCTTTTTGTGAACTAACCATGTTCCTCTATTAATTGCATACTTTCGTTTACTGTATGTTCTTTCATTTATGATCTCCCTGCTTTTCCATTCCTTTTTTTGATAAACAAACAAATGCATGAAGATAGAATAGATACTAAACATATTTTGCAGCATATATATATTTTGATTGATCTATTTTTCTACAAAAAACAATCTTTTTTCTTTTGTCGTTGAACTTTTTCAGTCTTTGCAATAGTACTGCTAGAGAATTTTGTCTCACTGGAATTAGAACGAGAACCTTGAGAACATCAAATTCCAAGAAGAAACATATATAGTATAATTTTTACTTTTGCGCAAATGTACAAAGAATCATCACACTTGACAAAGATCATTTGACCACAAGATCCACAATAATTAGGTGCTGCTGCAATTGTAACAGACACGCACACATAGAGAGAAGAAGAGAGAGAGAGAGAGAGAGAGAGAGTAGCACATGGATAGAGAGTAGCAGCAGCCTACACTTAGAGAAAGAAGCTACATTAGTTACTAAAGAGAGCAGCAACAGCGCCGCACTAGTTTATAGAAGGAACGCGGGAGCACTTGTTTATAGAAGGAACGATCCACAATATCCGCGCTCAGGAAGCAACAACAGCATGTTAGGTATTAGAAGTAGGCCGTTCACCAGCCGGAAGACGGGCAGGTAACACAGAGCAAAAGAGAAGCAATCCGGATGAGCCAAGAACGTGAAGAGAAGCAGAGAGAACGACTGAGTTTCTCTCCTCACCTACAGGGAAAAAACTTCTCTTCAGAATGCAATTGTATTCGGAAGAGAAATCTACAGAGACAATTTTTGCAGGAAATTTTCATGCAAATTCAAAGAAGTCAAATCCTCATGCGGAACGAGTTCAACGTAGAGAGGAAGGGCAATAACTGACGTTGAAGAGGAGCACGTGGTTCGAGTGGAGCGCCACAGCGCGTGGTGGTACAGCACGTCGCAATGGACGGTTGTTGAACGGGCTCGAGAACGGCGCGGCGGCCGAATCCAGTCATGGGGGATGGTGCCGCTACCGAATCCACGTGCGCGGTGGTGCCGGTGCCGGATCCTGGCGAGGGGTTGGAGCCAATGTCGTTTCTAGGAACGGGGTGGCGCCCATGCCGGATCCAAGCATGTGGGAGGGGCCGGGGCGGGGGTGGATCTAGTGCAGATGAAAGGCCGCCAGCAGTCGCCGAAGTGCAGCCACTGGAGGTGGTGGTCGCCGGCGCCGTTTGTGTGCTGCGGGTCTGGGCGCGGCGACGGGAGGTGCGCCAGCATCGGCAACGAGAGGCACATCAGGGGGCGGCGATGCGGCCGAGGTTCCCGGAGGCAGGAGGCGCCTCGAGGTTAGGGGGCGGCGGCGCAGCCAGGGAGCAGGCGGTGCTTATGGCAGGAGGGCTAGAGCTCGACGCCGCTGGATCAAGGGAGGAGGCGGCGTGCCAGAGGCACGCGGCGGCGGCGAGATCTGGCGTTCGGGGGAGGGAATCGAGGGAGGATGTGGGGATCCGAGCAGTGGGTGGGATGTGGTGGGTTTTTTTTTCAATCGGTCCGGTGGGTTTGTCGCGATCTCAGGAGGGTCTCATCGAGCCCTTATAGAGCTGCCTGTGATCCAAATAACTATTCTAATCCTAGGATTAGAATAGTGTTGTCCTATATATATAACTATAATTTATTTTGCTTCCTCCTGGTTTCCTGACATCACGGTCCCACACCATTGTCAACCTATGTAGTAGTCAATAAACGAGAGAATGGCACAAGAAGCGG
Organism: Triticum urartu; assembly: GCF_056163025.1. Classification (NCBI taxonomy): domain Eukaryota; kingdom Viridiplantae; phylum Streptophyta; class Magnoliopsida; order Poales; family Poaceae; genus Triticum; species Triticum urartu. The sequence goes on from NC_141873.1 coordinate 121,012,525, forward strand.
CCGACAGCTGGGACCAAGCAGCTCGAGCAGTATTTGTGTTTTTGAGGTGTGAGCACTACAGAGTTTTTTGATGTTTAGCCTAGATATTAATTTTTCTCCTCTGAACAACAACGAAAACATCGCTGCAGGTATTAACTGGGTGGGCTGTGGCCCGTCTAGCCCAGGCCAGATATCCAACCCAGATATTAATTTTTTTCAAGCTGAAAATGGCTAGCCCAGCTATACTTTTTTTAGGAATACCCAGGCAAGGTCAAGTTGTTATTCTCTGCCCCGCTGGGCTGCAAATCTTTCCTAGGAGGGATGCATTAGGCTTAACAAGAAAATGGGCTTTAAGAAATAATAAATGGGATGTAATTATAAAAACTGGGCAGTAACTATAAAAAATGCACCAAACACGTGATTACTTTATAAAATATTATTTTTGGATATTGAAAATTTTAATTTCATTAATTGTTGCGAGCGCAATGTTTCGTTGGATTTTTACGTAATATAAATTTATATTGAAATTGTATTTAATCTGACTAGAAATTTCGGGATAAAAATATTTTGAATCCCATCAAAATGTGGGAAATTTTATTGGATTCTGTTTTGAACGGTTGGTTGAAATGGGTTGTAATTTTAACAAACTATAAATGGGCTTTAGTAAATTCCATTAGAATACAAAAATGGGCTACAAATTCTTACAAATCCCAAATCGGCTATAAGTTCTCTGCCACACACTTCTGGCCTTACTAAGTTGACGTGTCCCCTAAAAAACAGAGTTGACGCGTATGCAAGGCTTTGTCAACTTATAGTCAACACACGGTTCTAGCAGTAGTGGCCGTTGGATGTCCATCCAACGGATGCCGTGCTTCTTCTTCAATCTCGGATATTCTAGCTTCACCCGCCCAAAAAATGATTCCTCCCACTGACATCTGGGGCGCACTGTTTCGGAAGCTGACCTATGGGCCTACTAAGTTGACGTACCAAGGGCTTTGTCAACTTAGTCAATATAAACGATTCTAGCTGTAGTGACCGTACGATGTCCATCCAAAAGCCGTCATGCTTCTTCAACCTCTGGTCTTCTTGCTCCAGCCGCCCAAAGCAGCGCCGGTCGTGCCGCCTGCTCCTGTCTCTCGTGGCCGGTTGTGCTGTCGCGGAGGCCTCACCGCCCCTACTACTCCCACCGCTGGCCAGGCCATCCCTCCACTCACCCACACCCCCTGTTATTCTGCGGTGACGGCAGCGCAGCCGAACCAGTGAACCCTCGTACTCCTCTCCGCGTGTGCATCCACTGCCGCGTCTTCCCCGGCTCCGCGTCGTCCCCTTCCTAGGCCTCACCGTCGTCCACTGCCCTGGTGCTCTCGGCGCGGCGTGGTCAACGTGGTCAAGGAACGACTTCCATCAGACGTGGACTGTACGTGGAGAGGCTGACAGCAGGGTCCACGGCAGCCGCAAGGAAGTGCCTCCTTATTACGCACAAAATAATTATTCCTCCACCTGACAGCGGGGACCCACCGGACGGGCCATCGTATTTCGTGAAAAAATGATTCGCCCCCTGACTGCTGGGACCCATGAGCTACATCTTGGCACGCAACGAAGTGCGTCCAAAAAAACAATTCGCCCCCCTGACTGTTGGGACCCACCAGCTACACTTCGCACGCAAGGAAATGCGTCCGAAAAAAAACGATTCGCCCCCCGACTACTGGGACCCACCAGCTACACCTTCGCACGCAAGGAAGTGCGTCCGGGCAAAAAAAACGATTCGCCCCCCTGACTGCTGGGACCCAGTAGCTACACCTTCGCACGCAAGGAAGTGCGTCCGGGCAAAAAAACAAAATGATTCGCCCCCCTAACTGCTGGGACCCACCAGCTACATCTTCGCAGGCAAGGAAGTGCCTGACAGTCGGGACCCACCTGGTCGAAGCGTACGTAGCGTTGTCATTCTGGTCGCGAACGTGTACATACATGCTGGTCGATGTAGAGGCGCGCACGTGTCGTAGTAGAGGGGCGCACGTAGCATGTACACGTACATACAGCGGCCAGGGTGCAAGAAAGAAAATACGGCCACGTATGTGTGCATACGGGCAGGGTCTCGAACGCCTACTTGCGCATACGTACGGCCAGGGCTCGTGTACATGGCTGGGTCGGAACGGAGAAATAGCGTCGTCGTCGTGTTCATGGGGAGGCAACGGAATGCGTCGTGTTCATGGGGAGGCAACGGAATGTGTCGTGTTCATGGGGAGGCAACGGAATGCGTCGTGTTCATCGGGAGGCAACGGAATGCGTCGTGTTCATCGGGAGGCAACGGAACGCTTGGGAGCCAACTGGCTGGGTCGGAACGGGATGCGTGGTCATGTTCATTGGGAGGGCTTCGACGGAACAGACGATGGAAACGAGGCCTGGCGTACCGTAGAATGAAGGAAACAGACCTCCTACGGTCAAAGCGGGGGTCCTGTTGATCGGGAGGGGTGCGCGTACCGCAAAATGGAGGAAACGGACCTCCTACGGTCGAAACGGGGGTCTTGTTGATTGGGAGGGGTGTGGCGTACCGCAAAACGGACGAAACGGACCTCCTACGGTCGAAACGGGGGTCCTGTTCATCGGGACGGGTGTGGCGTACCGCAAAACGGGACTCCACGGGATACTGTTCATCTCCACCATCGACCTCCTCCAGCGTCCACGGGCTCCTGTTCATCCAGCCTCCACCGCGCGCTAGTCCACCAGCTACTATTCAACCACCCCTCCACGGGCACCCCTCCACCGTCTACTGTTCATCCAGCCCTCCACACCACGGGGTCCTGTTCAACCACCCCTCCACGGGCACCCCTCCATCGTCTACTGTTCATCCAGCCCTCCACCACACCACGGGGTCCTGTTCATCCAGAGGCAACGCCACCGCTCACTGTTTATCCAACCCCCCCCCCCCCCCGCAACGCTCACTGTTCATCCCAGAGGCAGCATTGGTCGGCTTCAGTTAGCACCAGTAGCGAAGGAATCGCTCGATCGGGTTTAGTTAGCAGCCATCGATCGATCGCTCGGGTTCAGTAATGCGTAGCCTGCAGTGCAATCGCTCGGGTTCAGTTAGAGCCCAATGCCTCGCTCGGGTTCAATTGGAGCCAACGCCTCGCACACACACGCGTACGTGTACAAGAAAAACGCGCATCGCTCGGCCCCGACCTCCCACCGTAACCGGGAACTCCCCGAAATTTTCCTCGCCCTCGCTTCTACCACGGTTTTTTCCGTCATGGATGGCCCAAAGAATGTCATGCAGCTGCATCTCCGGCCCTCCCAGGACGAAAAGCCCATTTTCTGTCATGATTTTTTGTCATAGAGGTAGGAGCCCACCACATCTATGATGATACCGGGGTTTGTCACAATTATCGTCATAGAAGTGTCATATGTATGACAGGAAAAAATTTCGTTCAGCCTAAAATTTCACGGATGTGTCTTTTTTTTTGTAGTGTAGTGTGCTAGCGCCAACACCTTCTCCCTGGTACAGTATTGATAGTCTTGGAGAAAACTCGCTCTTCCTTGGACAAAACTATCCAATGATGGTGAAAGGCGATCCAACTGCTATTGACACAACGTTACTAATTATTCTATCAGTCTAGAAATAATAAACTACGGAAGTATAAAAAAACAAATAAAGATACCTTTATAAGGCAGAGAAAAGACGACTTTGGAGAGAAGAGACAATTTCCAGAAGTCGCGCAGGAGAGGAGAAATATATTTTTCTTAAATGAATCTAGTCAAACCAAAATATTAATTTAACCCGAATCGGATGATTTTTGGAGACTCTATGAATCTAGATTATCAATTAGTCTACGTATTTATACATTAGACCTTAGCCGTAGCTATTTTTCTTCCGTAAAACAGCTTGGCCCTGATTTTTCAAATAGCCATAACTATTCACTCATTTATCCAAATTAGATGAAACCAGCGCCTATAGCTTCGTCTTGTTTTCACCTATCCAGTGAACTTGTCACATCAGCTTTTTGAAATTTTTAAATTTCGAATTTTGTTTAGATTCATATTTAAACTTCTTATTCAAACTTCTTTTGAACATAACTTGAGTTTCGTAACTCCGATTTCGTTGATTCTTTTTGCAAACCGAAGCTCTTGACCTAAAATTTCTGATAAGGCCAAATTCACATAATTCTACTACTGTTAGAAATTGTTTTATGTTGCAAGAGTTATTTGCTTGGTTTTGATGTTTTCCGAACTGTCTTCTTCATTTTTCCCGACCTTCTGAGTGATTGCTTATGTGTGGTTACTATTGCTTGCTTACGATAGATTGAACGGGGTGTGATGAGTAGAACTATCAAGAGTTATGAGTGTGAATCATCTTCATCAACAATACAAGGCAAGTTCACACTTTGATGATATCCCTTTCATACCCAGTTTTTATGCATTAGTTTCACCCTCAAACATTGCATGGTTAGGATTTGATAACATGTGGGTATTGGGAAGTAGTTGACGAGGTAGGAACCTATTGCCCTGCATTCAAACCATGGGAGTTACTTTTACGTTATGCTCATATTGCTATGCTATGCTCGTAGACGTGGATTGGTTTGAGAGAATTCATGACAGATGTGAGAGTTATTATTTAATGGTTAACTTAAGGTGGTTATTTTAATACACATCTGGGTGGATTGGTTGGGGCACCCTGGAGCACCAAGTGGTTTGCCCGGGCACCTGGAGAACCTAGTGCTTGCCCAAGGGGATCCTGGAGGACCCGTGTGATCACCCTATGGAATGCCACCCAGGCTCAAAGGGATCATAAGATTATTCATGCTAGAAACTTCCGTGTGCAGCCACAAGCTATTATGGGCTCTAGCATAGTTGAGTAAGTTGCGTGAAGCTCTTGAAGAGATAGACTAGCAGATGTAGTGGGTTGTAGGTGGTATAGTCTATCCGGAGTAGAGAGTTAATGCTTCTGAAATACTGTGTCTCGGTCATCCGTTTCTCAAACACCATGTAGTGCGAGAAATCCAATGGAGGAGATCGAGTCTTGTGGGGAAAAGTGCGCAAACCTCTGCATAGTGTATAAACTAATCATGGTTAGCCATGTCCCCGGTTATGGACAAATCTTGAGTATCTGGTTCTTGGATTATCATATTGATCTCATCATGTTACTTAAATAATTTGTTGGGTTATTGATATTAATTTGGGATTGAGTTGGAGGAACCTTCTCAATATTTTCAACCAACTTTGTAGTTAAATAAATTATATTCCTTTGCAGTAGGAAAAAATTGGCTTTTCGCAAAAACATTATAACCATAGAGCTTTTCCACCAGCCATATATGCATGTAGTGATAGCTATTATTCATCATTATCCTATGGTGTGAATTTGCCAGTACATTCAATGTACTGACCCTTTGTGGCTGCAACGTCTCATGTTGCAGGATTCTTACGACGAGTTAGTGATACGTTAGGGTTATGATTTCTACACTCAACTTTGCCGTTGGTGTTGATGGGAATCCACAACCTTGTTGTTACTTTCGCTATTTGGATTGAGGTAATAGTATTTACGTTATTTTATACATGTGATTTACCTCTGTTATAAATCCTCGAGTACTGTGTGTGTCAGTATACCGATCCAGGGATGACACTTAAGCACAGATACTTGACCGTCTGAGGTCGGGTCGCTACAAGAATCCAACATATCCACCACACCTCTTCCGGAGAAGGTACCAAATGCGCTGATCTCTCTTTGTGAAAATTGTTCAAGCTTGCGAGGAAAATTGTCGATATTTTACTCAAAGAAGAAATGCCGCGGGCTTGAAGGGATTTAGTGCATATCAAAAAATCTCGGCAGCTATGCGGGTGATTGCATACGACGTTTCAGCTGACTATGCCGATGAGTACCTTCGTATTGGTGAAGATACCACAATTGATTCCGCATGTAGGTTTGCCAAAGTGATCATCTGTGTCTTTGGTATTGTATATCTTTGGGCACCCAACAAGGATGACACAAAAAATTGATGGCATCTAATGGGAGGAGAGGTTGGCCTGGCATTGCTGGGTAGCTGTGACGCCCCCGATTCAATCATACACTAATCATACACGCAAATGTGTACGATCAAGATCAAGGACTCACGGGAAGATATCACAACACAACTCTAGACACAAATTAAAATAATAAAAGCTTTATATTACAAGCCAGGGGCCTCGAGGGCTCGAATACATAAGCTCGAAAACACAAGAGTCAGCGGAAGCAACAATATCTGAGTACAGACATAAGTTAAACAAGTTTGCCTTAAGAAGGCTAGCACAAACTGAGATACAGATCGAAAGAGGTGCATGCCTCCTGCCTGGGATCCACCTAAACTACTCCTGGTCGTCGTCAGCGGGCTACACGTAGTAGTAGGAGCCTCCCGAGTAGTAGTAGTCGTCATCGATGGTGGCATCTGGCTCCTGGACTCCAACGTCTGGTTGCAGCAATCGGATATAGGAAAGGGAAAAAGGGGGAGAAAAGCAACCGTGAGTACTCATCCAAAGTACTCGCAAGCAAGGAGCTACACTACATATGTATGAATTGGTATCAAATGGAAAAAGGGTATCTTATGTGGACTAAACTGCAGAATGCCGGAATAAGAGGGGGATAGCTAGTCCTATCGAAGACTATGCTTCTGGCATCCTCCGTCTTGCAGCATTTAGAAGAGAGTAGACTGAAGTCCTCCAAGTAGCATCGCATAGCATAATCCTAACCGATGATCCTCCCCTCGTCGCCCTGTGAGAGAGTGACCACCGGTTGTATCTGGCACTTGGAAGGGTGTGTTTTATTAAGTATCCGGTTCTAGTTGTCATAAGGTCAAGGTACAACTCCAAGTCATCCTGTTACCAAAGATCACGGCTATTCGAATAGATTAACTTCCCTGCAGGGGTGTACCACATAACCCAACACGCTCGATCCCATTTGGCCGGACATACTTTCCTGGGTCATGGCCGGCCTTGGAAGATCAACACGTCACAGCCCTACCTAGGCACAACAGAGAGGTCAGCACGCCGGTCTAAATCCTATGCGCGCAAGGGTCTGGGCCCATCGCCCATTGCACACCTGCACGTTGCGAGGGCGGCCGGAAGCAGACCTAGCCTAGCAGGCGTTCTAGTCCAATCCGGCGCACGCCGCTCAGTTGCTGACGTCACAAAGGCTTCGGCTGATACCATGACGTCGAGTGCCCATAACTGTCCCCGCGTAGATGGTTAGTGCGTATAGGCCAGTAGCCAGACTCAGATCAAATACCAAGATCTTGTTAAACGTGTTATTTTGAAATAACCGCGAACGCCGACCAGGGCCAGGCCCACCTCTCTCCTAGGTGGCCTCAACCTGCCATGTCGCTTTGCCACAAAGATCCACTCAGAGGGCCATCGGGACAAACGTCCTTTTAGACCCAATCCGTGGATCACTCGCGGGTACTCCTACGAGCCGACCCGTCTTTAGTCACCACAAGTATCATATATAAAGTATATAGTATATACCCGTGATCACCTCCTGAGTGATCACGGCCCGATAGTATAGCATGGCAAACAGACAAGAATGAAGGGCCACTGATGATAAACTAGCATCTTATACTAAGCATTAGGATTGCAGGTAAGGTAACAACAGTAGTAGCAAGGACAGGCTATGCATCAGCATAGGATTAATGGAAAGTAGTAACATGCTACACTACTCTAATGCAAGCAATATACAAAGTAGAGTAGGCGATATCTGGTGATCAAGGGGGGGCTTGCCTAGTTGCTCTGGCAAGAGAGAGGGGTCGTCAACTCCGTAGTCATACTGGGTAGCAGCGACGTCGGTCTCGGTGTCTAGCGAGAGAAGAGGGGGAAGAAACAATAAATATAATGCAAACAAAGGCATGACGATGCATGACATGGCAAAGCGTGATGCTAGGTGTGCCCTAACGCGGTACGAGGTGGTACTGGTGAAGGGGGAAAAACATCCGGGAAAGTATTCCCGGTGTTTCGTGTTTTCGGACAGATGTACCGGAGGGGAAAAGTTGTGTGTTCGGTATGCTAGGGATACGTGGCGGACGAACGGGCTGCGTATCCGGGTTCGTCTCGTCGTTCTGAGCAACTTTCATGTTGAAAATAATTTAATCCGAGTTACGGATTAAAAGATATGATTTTCTAAAGATTTTACTAATTTCTGGAATTTAATTAATTATTTAATTTAATTCGAAATTTGGATTTATGACATCAGCATGATGTCATGCTGACGTCAGCAGTCAACAGAGGTTGACTGGGTCAACTGACGCATGGGTCCAGTGGGACCCACCTGTCATACTCTGTTAGGTTAATTAGGGTTTATTAATTGATTAGGCTAATCTAATCAGGATTAATTAGTTTAATTAATTCTTTAATTACTTAATTAAGTTATTTATTTATTTATTTTTAATTATTTTTTTAATCTTTTTTTAAACGTTCTGGGGTGGGGCGCCCCCTGTCATAGGCCCTGGGGGGCAGCACCCACTGGTCAGTGGCCCAGAGGCCACTTCGGGTGCGGGCGACGGGCGCAGGGGCGCTAGCGCCCAGCCCGAACGGGCGAGGGAGATACGGGTAATGGGCGGGCGCCCGTTAACGGCGGCTGCAGCGGCTGGCGACGGCGCGCAGCGCGCGAGGCGACCGCGGGCACGGTTGGCTGCGGGGCGGATCAGGGCGATGGCGCGGGGAGCCGGGTCAGCGTGCGGGCGGCGGAGCAAGGCAGTGGTGGGGCGCAGCGGGCGGCGCCAGGAATGGCAGGCGCGCGCGGGGAAGGCCAGAGCGGGCGTGCTCCGGCGGGGGCAGCCGAACACGGCGCGGTGGCGCGGGCAGAGCCGTGCCGGAGCTGCGGCGAGCAAGGGGAAGGGGTCCATGGGCGCGGCCCGGCAGCAGGGAGGTGGAAGGAGTCGGGGCACGGAGCTATGGTGCTAGGCGACGGCGGGACTGGCAGAGGAGAGGCCGTGCCACGGGCGGGTGCGGTGCACGGGCACGGCGCGGTGAGCGCGCACACGGGACGACGGGCATGGCGACGTCCAACACAGGGAGAGGAAGAGGGGAGAGGCCGGGGCCTCACCGGCAGGGTAGGGACTGGGCAGCGGTGGTCGAGGGGGTGACGGGGACGACAGCGTAGAGGAGGCAGTCCGGCGACGGCGTGGTGGTTCCAGGGTGAGGGCAGCTCCGGGTGGCGGCGATCCGGTGACGGGGCCGCGTGTGGTGGTTTGGGCCGGGGTGGTGGAGGCCGACGCGGGGAGGCGAGGTGGCGGAGGAGGTGGCATCGGGCTCGGGCATCATCGCCGTCCTGGCGCAGTCGTCGCGGCGAGGTGAGCGCCCTCCTCTCGATCCCGATCCAATCGGGGGAGAGGGGGGGTATTTTTGGGGGAGTGGGGGGTAGCGGCCGATTAGGTTTTGGGTAGTGGGGATATGGGGAGTGGGGGTGCCCGGTTGGGCCGGCCTGGCCAACAGATGGGCCAGCTGGGCCAGTGGGTGGTTCCTTTCTATTTTTTGTTTGTTAGTTTGTTTTCTGTTTCTGTATTTTCCTTTCTTTATTTATTTTCTTTTCTGTTTCAATTCATTTTAACTACTTGGGTCTTTTATAAAAGCATGGGTCCCACACCATAAACTCCTAGGTATTTATTTGTACACCTCGAACATTTTTGTTTTAATTTTTGATAACTTTTGTGGTTTGCCAAATTTTGAATTTGAATTTTAATCGGTTTCGAACTAACGCGGGATTAGCGACAGTAATCGAAGTGACGTGGCATCATTAGCAGAGGTTACTGTAGCTTGATTATCCGGGCGTCACAGTAGCATTGACTGTATGCATTGGAATTGAAACAATTGCCCAAAGGCATGGCAGGGAATGTATTGTGGAAAGTCTCATGATGCAACAATTGTGCTAGAGGCCGTAGCATCCGAGGATTTATGGATTTGGCATTGCTTTTTTGGTATGCCAGGCACTCTCAATGATATCAATATGTTGCAATGGTCTCATTTGTTTGCTAGGCTTGCTAGTGGTGATGCTTCTGCTTGCAACTACACTATCAATGGGCATGAATACACAAAAGGGGTAATATTCGTCAGATGGTATATACCCTCCTTGGTGCACATTTGCCAAGAGCATCAAAGAACCCAAAACTAGAAAATAATGTGAATTTGCAAGGGTGCAAGAGGCACTCCGAAAAGACATTGAAAAAGCATTCGGGGTTTTGCAATCTAGGTTTGCCATTCTTCGTGGTCCTGCTCATTTTTTGGACAAGCGAACCTTGGAAAACATCATGGCATGTTGTATTATTCTTCAAAATATGATTCTCGAAGATGAGAGAGACATGAACTTAGAGTTCTTCTACGACAATGTGGGTAGCCGTGTCAAACCAGTTAGAGACCCTAACCACATTAGAGCTTTTCTTCAGACATACAAGGAGATTGAAAATGCAAACACCCACTTTCAGCTTCAGAAGGATCTCATTGAGCACCAATGGCAAAGGGCTGGACAGTAACAAAACTCATTTTTCTATTCATTTTCATTTAATTCATGTGTTATTTGTATTCGGAACAAGTTTTATATTGCATTATTTAGTTTGCTTCGATGATTTGAATAATTATGTGTAATGTGGATGATTGTTGTATTGTGTTGTGGTATTGATATTTTTTCTAAATAATTATTTGTAGTGTGAACGATTGTTGTATTTTTGTGGTGTGGTATTGATATTTGCGGACTGACGGCAACGGTGTAAGAGCAGGACCTGCAAAAGCCGACCTGTAAAAGAGTATATTTCACGAATATCCTTTTATATGGGTCCGTTTTGTGGGTTCTGCCTCTGCAGTCGTCTGCGCCAACCCGCAAAACTGTTTTTCTGTGAATTGCAAACACGTTTTGCGGCTCAACGTTATGCGGGGTCTGCGAGAGATGCTCTTACATACCAAAGAGTCCTGTAACTGTAAATCTAGAGAGGCGGTCGCATTGGACTGGCACACTGTCACGTCCCGATCTGAGAGATTGGAGATGAGAGTAGGGGAACGGAAGGAGGAAGAGAGAGAGAGAGGTTAGGTGAGAGCGAGGAGAGCAAGACAAGGGGGAAATAGCTCAATACTTTTCTTCATGCCATCTCATCCAATCGTTCGGGTACAAGTAGGCCACAGTTGTCATCACTCACATGCCAACACTTGGCTTCACACACACGCAACACCTGGTGATGGTCCCAGCCTCCAGCTCGGCGATGACTTGGTCGTTGCAAGTGCACTTGCACTGGATCAGTCCGCTGCAGGCTGATCTGCAGGCATGACATTTTCCCCTTCTCGAGCAGGTTGATCATCGTCCGCCCAAAGGGGTGCATCCGGATAGCGCTGCCGTAGCACATAGTAGTCTTCCCAGGTCACGGCGGACGGCGGCATGGCGCTCCATTGTACCTGAATCTGGACCACCGGGGCATCTCCCTTCTTCATCATGCGGCGATCCAAAATGGCAACCGGAACGCGGTCTGCGGCCGTGAGGTCAGGTATCTTGGGCAGCTCGGCATAGACTGGGGAGTAGTCGGGGACGGACGGCTTGAGCTGCGAGACGTGGAAGACAGGGTGGATGCGGCTGTCGGGCGGCAATTGCAGACGATACGCCAGAGTGCCCACGCGCTCCGTGACCGTGAAGGGGCCGAAGAACTTGTATGCCAGCTTACGGCAAGGACGGTTGGCGACGGAGGACTGGGCGTATGGCTGGAGCTTGAGGAGAACTTGATCGCCCACATCGAAGGCGCGCTCGGCGCGGTGGCGATCCACTTGCTTCTTGAATCTTGCCTGGGCACGCGCGAGCTGGGCGCGCAGCAACTCCGTGTGTGCCGCCCAGACGATTTCGTCGGGCGGTGCATCTGCGGGTAAGTTGGTGTTGACCGCTAGCATTCCGCCGAGGTTGGGCTCCCTGCCGTACAGCGCCTTGAACAGGGAGCAGTTGAGGGAGGCATGGTGTGAGGACTTGTACCAGAACTCCGCTGCGATGAGCCACCGGTGCTATTGCTTGGGGGTGTCGTGGACAGAGCACCGCAAGTACATCTCCAAGCACTGACTGACGCGCTCCGTCAGGCCGTCCGTCTGGGGGTGGTACGTTGTGGAGTACAGGAGCTTGGTGCCCGCGGCGTTGAGGATCTCCCGCCACATAGCACTGGTAAATACCTTGTCGCGGTCGGAGACGATGGAGTGCGGTATGCCATGGAGACGTATGACGTTGTCCCAGAAGGATCTGGCGACCTGAGCGGCGTTGAAGGGGTGGCGGAGGGGAACGAAGTGGGCGTACTTGGTGAGCCGGTCGATGACGATCATGATCGCGTCGTAGCCATCAGACTTGGGCAGCCCTTCGACGAAATCCATGGTGACCTCCTGCCATGGCTCTTGCAGAATTGGAAGCGGTTGTAACTTGCCGGCCGGGTGCGTCTGCTCGTGCTTCACGTGCTGGCAAATGCTGCACTGCCGAACAAAATCTTCGACGGCGCGCTTCAGTCCGGTCCAGGCGAAGAGCTTGCGCACCCTGTGGTAGGTGGCAGTGGCGCCGGAGTGGCCGCCGACGGCGCTGTGGTGCAGCGCAGCGATGAGTTTCGTCTGGAGCGCGGTGTTGGTGCCGATCCACAGCCGTCCCTGCTGCCTGATTACACCTTGCTGAAGGGAGCGGCCCTGGTCGTCGGCATCGCAGAGCGCCAGCTTGCCGAGTAGTTCTTGCACGTCGGCGTCCGTCTCGTACGAGTTGACCACTTCCTGTAACCACTGTGGCTGGCACACTGAGAGCGCGTCGAGGGACAGTAGGTGGCCCACGCAGGAGAGCGCGTCGGCCGCGCCATTGTCCGTGCCCTTCTTGTAGCGGAACGTGAACTGGAGCCCCACCATCTTGGACATCGCCTTGCGCTGCAGATCCGTGACCAGCTGTTGATCGCCCAAGGAACACAAGATCTTGTGGTCGGTGATGATTTCGAACGGGGCGCGCTGGAGGTATGGGCGCCACTTGTCGATTGCCATCATCACGGCGAGGAATTCCTTCTCGTAAGCCGATAGTTTCTGATTCCGCACGCCCAGCGCCTTGCTCAAGTATGCGATCGGGTGGCCGTCCTGCGTCAGTACGGCGCCGATGCCGGTGTCGCACGCGTCGGTCTCGATGGCGAACGGGCACTTGAAGTCTGGGAGTGCCAGGACGGGCATGCTCACCATCGCCTTCTTCAACATCTTGAATGTTGTTTGCGCTTGGTCGTCCCAGAGGAATCCCTTCTTGGTGAGGAGGCACGTCAGGGGCTTCGCGATGATGCCGTAGTGCGGCACGAACTTGCGGTAGTAGCATGTGAGGCCGAGGAAGCCGCGGAGCTCGGTGGGCGTCGTAGGCACGGGCCAGGCACTCATGGCGCTGGTCTTGCTGGAGATGACATGCCCGAGGTACTCGATCTCATGTTGTGCAAACGAGCACTTGGAGGCCTTGGCGTAGAGCTGATGCGCCCGTAGCAGTTCCAGCACCGTGCGCAAGTGTTCTTCGTGCTCCTGTAAATCGATACTGAAGACCAGAATGTCATCGAGGAATATAATGATGAACTTGCAGACGTGGCGACCGAAAATCGAGTTCACGAGGCACTGAAAGGTTACTGGCGCGTTGCAGAGGCCGAACGGCATCACTCTGAAGTGGTAGTGGCCGTGGTGTGTTTTGAATGCCGTTTTTTCTTCGTCTTCTTCTCTCATGCGTATCTAATGGTAGCCCGCTCGCAGATCAATCTTGGAGAAATATGCAGCTCCGCCCAGCTCATCGAGCAGCTCGTCTACCACCGGCAGCGGAAACTTGTTCTTTACTGTAGCCGTGTTCAGGTGTCTGAAATCCACACAGAATCGCCATGAGCCGTCCTTCTTCTTGACCAGCAACATGGGTGCAGCATATGGGCTCAGGCTGTGAGCAATAACACCTGATTGCAGCATCTCTTGGACCTGCTTTTCGATCTCGTCTTTCTGTGCTGGTGAGTAGCGGTAGGGCCTGGTGTTGATCGGAGTTGTGCCCGGCTCCAGGTTGATCGCATGGTCATACTGCCGTTTGGGAGGCAGTACTTTGGGTTCAGCAAACACGTCTGCATATTCAGACAGAAGTTTCTGAATGTTGGGTGGAGGTGCAAGTTCAGGTTTGTCAGTCCTTTCCACTGTAACCAGAGCCACGGTCCAAATGTCATTGCACACTTCCATGCGATGCAACTCGTAAGCATCCAGTTCAGCTATGGGGGGAAGATCTGAAGTTCTGACGCCTTGTAAATGCACTTGTTTCCCTTCTGTCTCGAATGCAATGGTCTTCTCCTGCCAGTGACAGTTCATGGGACTGTGAGCTGCCAGCCAGTCGATGCCCAGCACCCCATCGTAAGCGCTGAGTGGCAGCACCCGCAGATCAGTGTGGAAAGTGTGGCCGGGCACTTGCCATTCCAATCCTCTTACCAGTTGATTGCAAAGCAGTCGTTGACCGTTGGCGACGCGCACTGAAACCGGTGGCAAGTTCTCTGTCTGAACTTGCAGTCTAGCAAGGAAAGTTTCACTGATGAAACTGTGCGTGCTTCCTGAATCCACCAAGAGTAACATGATCTGATCCCCTACTTGTGCCCGTAGGCGAATTGTGGAGGGAGTTTCTTCGCCAGACATAGCCTGGTGCGATAGTGAGCAACATTCTGGCTCCTGTGCTGCCGGTGGATCAAGTAACTGAAGTGCGTGAACGGTGTCATTAGATAAAATTTCGCCGAAATCACCCACTTCGATCATCAGAATCTGGCCAGTGCGTTTGCACTGATACTCCCTCGAATATTTGTCCCCACAGCGAAAACAGAGGCCATTCGCTCTTCTGAATTCGCGCAACTAGCGCTCCTGTGCATATTCGTCGCCCCCTTGCTTGGGTACGGCTGCAGTGCAAGCTGGAACAGAGACTGCTGCCCCTGCAGGTGGCGGTGGGCGGCCGACTGGTGTGATGCGCGGACGCTAGAGGCGCTGCTTCTCCAGTTCTTCTGCCTGAATGCGAGCGAACACGGATGCGCGAGTGATGCTGGTTGGTGCTTGCAGTCGCACTCCCAGTCGCAGCTCATCTTTGAGGCCGATTAGGAACTGAGAGATGAAAGACTTGGAGCTCAGGGTTGGGTCCAGGGCCAGCAAATGGTACATTGCGGTCTCGAATTGCTGCCTATATTCCTGCACACTGCCTGTCTGCCGTAACTGAACAAAGTGATGCATCTGAACCTCGAATTCTTCTGGACCGAATTCCTCCTGTACCACAGCTCTGAATGCTTGCCATGAGATGCCAGGGTGTGTCTGCCGGTAGGCCTGGAGCCACATCGCGGCTAGGTCGTCCATGTACAGCGCTGCGGTGGTGACCCAGCTGTGTTGAGGCACTCGGTACAGCTTGAAGTAGGTGGTGTAGCGGTCTAGCCAGATGCGAGGGGCGTCGCCGTCAAACCGTGGAAAATCATGCTTCGGCGTCTTGATGCAGTGGTCGCCGTGGCGGTCGAGCTCCGAGGACGACGGTGACCGCGCGGTGAGCAACGGTGGCTCGTGGTTGACGAGTCGGGCGAACGGAAGCTGGGCCGCGCCATCCGTGTAGAGAGGTAGCGGCGGCGGATGATTCGGTGGCGGAGGTGGTGGAGGGTGCGCGGAGGAGTCCGCGGTGGCCGTGACCCCCGATGGAGATGCGCCTCCGGAGACGGTCGCCGCGGGATCAACGGTCGGCGTAGTCTTGCGGGCCTCGTCCACGTCGGCTTGCGTGAGGTCGGTCTGCTTGGAGAGGAGCTTGATCTCGGCAGAGACCTGGTCGTTGTAGTCGATCTGTGCCTGGTGGCGCTCGTCGGCAGTCTTCTGGTTGGCGTCGAGGCGGCGGATGACGGACTCGAGCAAGCTCTGTAGCTTGTCCGTGGTCTCCGACATGGCGTCGAGCACGCGGCGGGTCTGCGCCGAGGGCTTGGATGGTGGTGCCGTGGTTTCGCTGGATCAGATCGAACCCCGGGCAGGATTTTGTGCGATCTCGCCAGAGCAGCACGCACCTGACCCGGTGGATGTTACCGATCGATCAGGCCAACGGCGGTGGGGAAATATTTTTGGCTCTGAATACCAGATTGTCACGTCCCGATCTGAGAGATTTGGAGATGAGAGGAGGGGAACGGAAGGAGGAAGAGAGAGAGAGAGGTTAGGTGAGAGCGAGGAGAGCAAGACGAGGGGAAAATAGCTCAATACTTTTCTTCATGCCATCTCATCCAATCGTTCGGGTACAAGTAGGCCATAGTTGTCGTCACTCACACGCCAACACTTGGCTTCACACACACGCAACACCTGGTGATGGTCCCAGCCTCCATCTCGGCGATGACTTGGTCGTTGCAAGTGCACTTGCACTAGATCAGTCCGCTGCAGGCTGATCTGTAGGCGTGACACACACGGAGCTGGGCGAGGAGGCGTCCTGACGAGGGGAGGGAGCCGGGATTCGGGAAAAAAAGAAAAAAGAAAAAAGAATAAGGAGAGGGAACTGGCCGATAAAGATGGAGGGACGACGGACGGGAGGGAGCGTGCGCAAGTGTCGCGGTTGAATCGCACGACTGAGGTGTAAAAACGATTCCGCCACGGATAAGGCTAGTCACGCGAGTACGCGCGCGCGGGGAATATTCCACGATTTTGTTACTTATAATTTTTTTTACTGAAGCTGGTCCGATTGTGTTTGGTTCTCTAATTGAAAAAAAGGAAAATCTTCCGCCATATTATATTCGTCCAACCCACCCCGCACCCCCACTATTCCCCTCCCTGGTTCCGCTCTCACTCCCTCAGTACGCAAACAGCGCCTGAAACCCTAGCTCGTTCCGCCGCAATCAGAAGAGGGATCCGCTCACATGGCTGGCCAGCGTAGCCGCATCCGCCGCCAGCGCGCTAAGGCTCGGTTGGATCCGGGGGTGGAGGTGGAGGTGGAGGCGGAGGCGGAGGCGGAGGGGGCAGGGAGGGTGCCAGAGGTCGACGGGGAGGTCGTAACTGCTGCCGACTCGCCACAGAAGGCCTCCCCTTCGTCCAGCTCCTCCGGGTCATCTTCCGATCGCGTCGTCCAGCGCAAAGTCCCTCTCTCCAAGTTGAGCCAATCGGCACCCAAAGAGGAACCGCGGAGGACACCAGATCTCCGGGTTCTGCGGCGGCGCCTGATTGGCCAGATCCGCAGCCACTACCTCGATGCCATCTCCCGCCTGCCCACCACCGAGCTCAATAGTACCTTAGCGCGCGGCCTCCTCATCGCGGGTCTCTGCTACGGCCCTCTACACCCCGTCCACAACATCATCTTCAATTCCGTCTGGTATTCGGCCGCTTTTCCCATGCGCTCCAGCGACCGGATCGACACCGCCTTCATCAGCAACTGTACCATACGCCGCCTAGTTCAGCGCTCGCTTGATGGATTGGTTGCCTCACTTCGCCATCTCTGTCCTTCCCTCTCCGATGACGATGCCCTTTGGCACCTCAGTCTCTCCCGCGCTGACCTCCGTGCTGCTGTTGCCTCCGCACGTGGTGCTGCACCGTCGTTGTTCCGTCTGACGGCATCGGAGCTGGAGGCCGCCTTTCAAGCGGCTGACAAGGCGGCGCGGAATCTCAAACCTGCTGCCCTTGCACTCTTTGGCTCCGTTCGGAACTCCTCTGACTTCTCCAAATCCATGATTCCAGCTTCTCATACTCACTGCCAGCTTCTCTCGCGGAGCTAGGTGTGTTCGGCTGCGGAAAATTCTTCTCAGATCCGTGGAAGTGAAGATGGGCTGCATGTGCTGGGCTTAAGGCCCAATTCTTTGAAAAAGGCAGCAGCCCACGGTGTAGTTTGGCTGGGAGAACGTGGGGCAAGGCATCGTTCGACTGGTCTTTCTAATTGAGCGAACCGTTATTCACTTGGCGGTGGCAATCCTGCTGCAATTTTGTCAAACTTCTACTTCGCTGTTTCTGGGAGCTGCACTTCTGCTGCTCCGTGATTTTACACTGGAGAGGGATCGTCTCCGCGGAGCTGGCTTCCTGGAGCTGGCGCGTTCGGGCTGGCTCCTCACGCGGAGCAGGAGAAGCACGGATTTGGAGAAGCCAGATGAGTTCCGAACGGGCTCTTTGCTTCTTCTGTTTTGCTTTCTGTGGAACGTACGCTGTCTCGCTGCTCAACAACAAACGCTGGCTTTCCTCAGCTGACATTCTGCGCCTCTCCACCATGTTGCTGCCTTCCCCACTACTAGATGATTTGCCACACCCTCCTCTTGAAGAAGAGCGGTTCATAGTGGCCTTTAAGCTCATCACCAGAAAGAGGAACCTTCTCATAAGATGGTACAAACGGTGGGTTGAATTAGCAGATGCAGCGTTGCACAAGTATGCCCAGCAAACTGGGGCACATTATCAGCTTCATATCTTATATGGCAGAAAGAGGAACCTTCTCATAAGATGGTACAAACGGTGGGTTGATTTAGCAGATGCAGCGTTGCACAAGTATGCCCAGCAAACTGGGGCACATTATCAGCTTCATATCATATATGGCATTGGTTCTGTACACGATGAGTTCAATATGGATCATTCTTTTCATATTAGTTTTATGGCGTGGCCTAAGGATCCTTCCCGTGCTAGAGAAGCTCCTGTGTTTTTCTTTGCTGAAGCACTTCTGTCTGGCTCCGACTTTTGTGAAGAGGACATCACCTTGTGCTGTATAGTGCAGCCATCACCAAGTGAAGTTGGTAAGCTCTCGACATTCAATCAATTTTATCTTTTCTGTACTGAAATTATTAAGTGCTAGTCATGACATTTGACCATCTCATGGTTAGCCTTTTGGTATTTGAAACATGTAAGTACGATTTTATCACTAGTCTCTTCAGTCACTAGCTTATTGGGGTGTACATGATAACTAAACTGGAAGCGTCTATTAACAGCAGCAGCGAATGGGTTACCTGACCCTCCCGCTGACTGCTGCACTTGAACTTGTCTAGCAGACATATTCTTGATATGTTTGCATGTTTCTGTCTTTACATATTCCTTGTTAAATGAGTCATCTTTCTGATCCTGCATCTGCCAACTGTAGATAGATGCCATACATGTCTCGGAAAGTTTCAGATTGACCACCCTGGTGATTCCGAGAGCTTTGCTGGTGGGCAGTACTACATCATGGATGGAATAAGCAAAGTACAACACATGACACGGATGCGGGCAGGCGTGAACATGGTGCCCGGAGCAGAGAGAAGGGGATGCTCGGCCCGAACGGAGGATACATCACAGCTAGACCTACCAAACCCGAACCAAGTGGCAACGCCAAACCAACACAAGAATTCCAACATCTACCAAGCCAGAATCGGGGACACCGCGAGCTCGCAAGATAACGCCTTCAAGAAGGAAGACGACGCCGGGACACCATCGCTATCCGGTCCGAGGGAGTCGGACCTAGGGTTTCCCCTGAGCTCGAAGAGGGGCGCAGCTGAAGGC
Source organism: Triticum urartu (assembly GCF_056163025.1). NCBI lineage: Eukaryota > Viridiplantae > Streptophyta > Magnoliopsida > Poales > Poaceae > Triticum > Triticum urartu. The sequence continues at coordinate 121,031,920 of NC_141873.1, forward strand.
CTTGACAACGCCTCCAAGAAGGAAGCGACACCCGCGGGCGCCGCCGCTGCCAGCACCGCAAGCCGAGCAGGGATCTCTCCCTGGCCTAAAGCTGAGCAATCCCATAGCAGCCTAGTCCGGAATTGAAGTTGTGGAAGCCAAAGTTGGTCGGAACTACCATGTCTGGAGGGGGTTGGCAGGGCTGCACTTGCCGTCGGTGGGTGGCATCGCCCACGAACCCACGAGCACTGGATATGGCAAAAGGTGGAGCCTTGAGGCATACAGGGTAGGGCTGGAGACGAAGCAAAACCTCGCGAGCAGATCTGGGGCGGCAGCGTCCAGCAGCGCCGACAAGCTAGGACTGGAGGGACGCAAATCTGAGCTGCCGTGGCCTTAGCCGCCGTGACGTCGGCAAGTCGAGTGAGCTGGAGGGAACACAGCCACATGGTCGCCGAGGTCGGAGCTGCCCGGCAGAGGACGCCGGCAGCAGGGGACACCGGAGAGACGCGGGCCCCAGGCAACCGGGACCGGAGTAGCACCAGCAATGATCCGCCGCGAGGAGCCCGTGCCAGCCACACCACAGAAGCATCGATGCCTCCACACGAGAGCTGTCACCATGACTCGGGGAAAGGGAGGGCCACCGGAGATGAAGGAGGGCGCTTGCACGAAAGGCAGGCCGCAGACGCCTCCGCCTCCAGCCGCAGGCCTCATGCCCGGCAACAACACCAGCAGGGCTGGGTCACGCCATCGTGGAGAGGGAGGTTGCAAAGGGGGGCGCCCATGGCAAGGCCAAGAGCGCCGGATCTGCCGCCGGCCGGCAAGTTTGGGCAGCGGTTGGTGGAGGGCACCCGAGAGACGCCAGACAGGATCTCAGGGACGCAAGGCGCGGGCGGGGAGGAGGAGGCGCGCGAGGGGGGGCGTCCGCGGCGGCCAAGGGCGGGCGGAGGGGGAAGGGCAAGGCTGGCCGGAGCGGCGAGGGCCAGGCCGGCGAGGGACCGGAGCCAGCGTCGCCGGGCCAGCAGGCAGTCGCCAGGAGGGGGATATGTGGGTGGTGGGTTGCAGGTGGGGGATTGGGGGCGTGAGGATCAGATCCGCCCCGCCGCCACCTTCCTGGGGTCCGGCGCGGCTTCGCCGGCCGGCCCTCCGGTAGCGGCGGCGCTAGGTGAGGGCAGGGGAGGGGCCTCGCTCGTTGCGGCTAGGGTTCCCCCGTGCCACCCGAGCTGGGCGATGCGGGGGCGGGGGCGGGGGCGTGTGGGTGGGTCTAACAAGCTTGAGAGATTCATTGGCATGGATTTCAAAATGCCTATGGTATTGTATTCTGCTATCACTCATGATGCTTTGGTAGGACCGTGGACTGATAGTCTTCTTGAAAAGGAATTTGAATTTCACTCGATGTGTGTATTAGGTGAATTTTGTACTTCTGTGTGTATAATTGTAGCTATTTTGCATGATCCGTAATGTTAAACTAGACCAGTAGGGGGAGAAGCCCCTACTGATTTTTTAATTAAGAGAAGAATGTGAGATAGCAGAGTATGAACCGAGGCTCGAAGCGGGGGTGGGGGCGTGTGGGTGGGTCTAACAAGCTTGAGAGATTCATTGGCATGGATTTCAAAATGCCTATGGTATTGTATTCTACTATCACTCATGATGTTTTGGTAGGACCGTGGACTGATAGTCTTCTTGAAAAGGAATTTAAATTTCACTTGACGTGTGTATTAGGTGAATTTTGTACTTCTATGTGTATAATTGTAGCTATTTTGCATGATTCGTAATGTTAAACTAGACCAGTAGGGGAAGAGGCCCCTACTGATTTTTTAATTAAGAGAAGAATGTGAGACAGCAGAGTACGAACCGAGGCTCGAACCTGCATCGGCCAGCTTACACAGCCGTTCGCTGACCACTGGGCCAGAAGCCCATCCACGCATGATCCGTAATGTTATGATTTTGTTTTGGTACAGTTATAGTGCTAATACAGATCAGGGATCTTTTTAAAACATTAGCTGGGCATATCAACATGGGGAGGTGCTTGATTACATATAGAACACACGATTATATAGAGGGATATCTAGTACATAGATGATTACGGAAATCTAAAATCTATACGTCTTGTTCAGAGTAGGAACAAAAGGGCATTATTATTCAATTTGGACATGTGTACGACTTGACTTTGAACGATTAGTAAGCTAGATCAAGAAGAAAGTGAGCAAAGTTAAGTTGGCAGACGGAACACATAAATCTGAATAGATCTATCTCCAAGAACTACCTATGTATTATATGCAGTACAAAATAAAACTCTAAATAATTTGCAAGACTCTAAAAGTGTTTGCCAAAATTCATTACCAATAGCAGTGCAACTTCAAAGTTATGATGATCTTATATTTAGACACCAATAGCAGTGCAATTTCGAAGACGAAGCACTACTACAGATAACAAAAAAATAGATAATGAAATTTATTTTAAAGTGGTAATTATTGTTTAAAAATCTGCATAAAATCAAAATTGAAAAAAGAACTGAGATCGCCCCAGGCTCTCGTCCTTCGTCACCCAGAGTACAACATCACTTTAACTCTAGAGAAATTTAAATGTAAAATGGTTTCATTTTTCTACTGACTCAAGGCAGAAGCAAAATCATCAGCTCATGAACATGGAAAAAACCACTGAAGTTGAAAACAGGAACCAAACAACAAAAATAGAGGATGGAATTGTTCCCTAAGTGAAACATATCGTAACGTGAGGGTATAAACTCGGAAAAGATATGGCGGAAGGGGGATGGCAATAGGAGATTAAAAAGGTAATGGATGAAAAAATAGCTACCCCCACCACCACACGTACACACACAAGTGCATGATAACCTTTTGAGGAAAATCAGGTAGTATAAAGAAATATCGGGCTCCATGGAGCCCGAGCTCCAGAACGCTGCACTTGACAGTAATTTTCAAATTGCACTAATAAAATTATGAATAGGAAGTAAGGTGAAAATACAGAGGCAAAAAGTATAACTGAACTCTTAGATATATAAGTAAGCAACATGGGTACAACAAAGACGTGTCAAGTAAGCAGCATCAATGAGTGCATTATTCTTCATAAAAGAAAGTGTGCATTGTTGTAGCAAAGAGGAGAAATATTTCCAAACAACAATGAGGGCCATAGAAGGTCTAAGGTAGTGCACCTTTTACACGTCAAGAGAAAAAGGTAAAAACATAGCATCTCACCGATATATACCTAGATCTTCTGCTTTTTCGATAATATTTGATCTTGGGCATCTCGTTCTTCCAAATACAATGCGAAACCAACATGCGGCATTGCTGCCCTGCGCTTTGCATCCAAGCCTACATATGAAAGAGCGGAAATGAGCTTGTATACCAGTAGGTGGGTCAGATAGCAAGTCGCTGGCGAGGACCTCATCCAAATAATCTGACCATTCCTTACCTAGTTCTCCAATCTTAATTTTCTGTTCTTCTGTCTCCTTTTTCTTCTAAACCCTCTGAAGCTGGAGCCTTGCATTGGTCTTCTATACTTGCTGCAGCTTTGCATAGTTGTAATCATAAGCACCTTGAGATGGAGAGTTTCCATGTACCTGATTGCTCGTGCTGCTGCACCATTCATCGCACTTGCTCCATTTTCGCATGTGCTACTTGATAGCGATACTGGTCCAGATATATGCCGCAGCCGTTCTGTTGTGGGGTAAAACTTAACTATTGATACATATCCGCCCTGCTCAAGAGCATGGGTAAAATAGTGTGGCAGAGGGAGGCCAAGCTTCTCAAACATAGCCTCAAGAAATAACTTGCTAAAAAGGTCAGTCATCTCCGAGGCAAACCCTGTAGAAATATAGAATCTGTTAGAGGGCTAGAAACACCCAACTATTACATTTTCCATGAACAGGAAAAGGTAAACGTAAAGGGTTAGATATAATGTGATGCATATAAAGCATAGAACATAAATCAGCACATGGACATTTAATTAAACAAGAGAGTAGCAACCGATCTTAATAACCTATATACTACAACGTTTGATGTCTAGCTATCTTTCTACCTACTGTTTTGTCTCTCACTCTATCTTCCTCTTAATTTCTCTCTCACTTCACCAGCATACATACAGATGTTGTTTAGGTAGAAACAGAGTAGGCAATCACAGGCATATGTAGATGAAGATGGCAGAGAATTAGAATCAGGACAGAGAGAAGGATATTTTTGCGGCACCGCGTCACAGATAGGGGGTTGCAGCAAATCCCGCTCGAGTTGAAAGCAAGTTGATGGCCTAGCAAAAGAAAGAGACAGGTCAGCCAAAGGCAAGGAAATCTAAGGTGCAGATCCGCATATATTTGCAAGTGCACCAACAAGAAAAGTATCTCTTTTCTGGTCCTCTATCCGTGCTATTTAAAAAGAAGATCTGCACTGACAGAAAAAAGCTAAGGAGCATCAATTTGAGAACAGTAAGCAAAGTAAACATCTAAAAAAAATAAGAACAAAGCATCTCCAACATTACCTATGTACTCATTCAGAAAATCATAAGCACCTCAACTAACAACTGAAAAAGGTGCCCTGAAATAGAATCCCATATATGAAGTTGTAGGCATAAATAACAACCAAGGCAAACAAATCAAAAGAAATAAAAATACACGCAGTATATAATACTTTTAGGATATCAAGTGTATATAGTACCGTACAAATATGAGGCAGGTGGCATACAATCTCTAGATGCAAAAGAGTTGCATCATACCTAAATAACCTTTCTTGCCAGAAGTCTCAAGACCTGCTTTATAAAATGCAAAGATAATTTGCTTGGTGCCAGCTCTCACGAGAACTTCTATACCTACTAATAAAGCAAGGTGCGTTTCTTCAAATTTTTCATCCGTTCATCAAGAAAAAGATTTTTGTTCTACCCAAGGTGGTACTAATTTTTTGGCATTCCCTAAACGGCGCCCGTTGCGAGGCAACCGCGCAAACGGGCGCACACCTCTCCCTCCTTGACGCGTCTTCTTGGGCCGGCCCATCGTTCCTTTTTTTCTGTTGTAAAGCACAAAAATGCAAATGCGTCTTGTGGAAATCGAACCCGCGACCTCCTCTTCTTTCGCACCATACACTAAGCATCGCACCACTCTTACCTCATGTGTTCAAAAGAATCTTCTTCACTGTTTTCTTCTCATGTCGATTTTTTTCGTTTTTCTTGTTTATTCGAAAGGGTTTTGTTCGGTGTTTTTTTTCCTTTTGTTCATTTCAATAAACTATTTTTCAAATTAATGAACTTTTCCAAAATCGATGAACATTTTTCAAAATCGAAGAACTTTGTTCCAAATTCGATGAACATTTTTTTGAATTGGATGAACTTTTTTTCCAAACTTGATGAACTTTTTTCAAATTCGCTGAACTTCTTTTAAAATTCAATGAACTTTTTTCCAAAATCGATGAACTTTTTTCAAATTCGATGAAGTTTTTTCAAATTCGATGAACTCTTTTCCAAAATTGATGAACGTTTTTCAATTTTGTCAACTAATTTTCAAATTTGATTTTTGTAAACTTTTTAAAAATCGATGAACTTTTCTGAAATTGATAAACTCTTTTTGAGAATTGATGAACTTTTTTTGAAAATTGATAAGCTCCTTTTGAGAATAGATGAAGTTTTTGTTCAAAATCAATGAACTTTTTTCAGACTTTCTGGAAGTTTTTGAAAATCGATGAACCTTTTCAGATTTTTGTGAACTTTTTGGAAAATTGATGAATTTTTTCTAATTCATGATTTTTTCTAAAATCTGTGGACTTCCAAGAAAAAAACACATTTTTGTCAAAAGAAATCACGCTTTTCTAAAATGTTTTTATATAATTTAAATATCTATGCAGCTACTGTTCTTATGTATCGTCGCGCTGCAATGTTTCATATATATATTCGTAGTAGCTCGAGTCGTCAGCCAACGACTTACCTGGAGGTATTGATCGCGAGTTCGATTCCACGTGCAGCGCCATTTATGTCCGAGTTTTCTTTTTTCGCGCTACTACCTGTGTGTTCGTGGGCCTGGCCCATACAAGCAGGCTCGTGGGTGCCAGAAACTCCAACCGGCGCTGAAGGCGCCGGTTAGGAGCTCCCTAATTTTTTGTGGGTCCATCTGTTAGAAAAGAAAAACAGCTTTGTTCCGAAATTTGTAAGTTGGCCGCGCACGCTTCGGCCCAGGAAAGCAAGCCCGTTTGTTTCCAGCCCGTTCATCTGAAAAAACATTATTTACTGCACGGGGCGGCAAATAGTCAGAATTTCGCACATGACGCCAAAATTGGGTCCGCCCGTTTTCGTTTTTTGTCTCTGTTTCTTATTTTATTTTCCTTTTTTTCCATTTATCCTTCTTTCTTATATTTTTATGTCAAGTTTTTTTTTCTTTTTCATTTTTTCATAAATTTGATTTTTCATTTTTTTCAGAATTCCATTTTTTGTTTAATTTTTCATAAAATCAGCAGAATTCATAATTTTGCTCCAATTTTGAAACATGTTTGTATCTTTTATTTTTTGGAAGAGGAGAGTTCATCAATTTATGGAAATATAAGAGTTCATCAATTATTGGCATGTGCCTACAACAGTTCGCATCTGGGTTAGGCCACCGGTAGGCACATGCCATTCGAAGATAAAAGAGAATATGTTGGTTGGCTATAATTAAAAGAAATTGTAGGCACATACCAATAAAAGAGGATATGTTGGTTTGGCCCTGATTAAAAAATGTAGGCAAGTAAGCGCTAAAGTAATTCAAGAAAATAAACCCTGGTAAAGCAGAGACTACCTGGTTATGAGCTGATTATGGCAATGAAATGGGATTCACTAAATTAGTAATCCATCCGATTACGCCATCGTAGGAGTGTGGTCGAAACAACTATGCCCCGAAGGTCACCGTGCAGCCACAAAATTGAGGAGGCAACCATAATCCAAACACGGAGACGGACCCGGAGGGAAAAAAGGCGTGAGTTGAGTGGTGCCCACCACACCGACCAACCCCATCACTGTGAAGAACTCGCGAGCCAAACATGACCCATGGGAACACTGCAACTCCTCGCTCTGTCGCCCCACCGTTGCGGAGACCCTTTTGATGGACACATCAATTATCTCTCTCGATGCTTCTTGTAAAAAAAAATCTCCCGTTGCAACGCACGGGCATATGTGGTAGTCTGAACATAAACCAAGTGCAACCTTTGCTCCAAAACTCCTCATGTAGCAAAACACAGCTAATAACCAAGGAACGACACCCAGCACATGCACCAACTAACAACCATCAAGCAGAAAAATAGTTACAGAAGCACAGGAGCCTATGAAACAAACTGAAACATAGCATCCGGACTCCCAACGTTTTCAATCATCTCAACAGGAACATTGACAAGTATGATTTTTCATTGACCGGAAAGTAACAGAGTTATCTGAAGTCATTTCCAATCTGTAGAACAGATTCACTCTCAAAACGACGAGCTGTAATCTGTGAGGGAAAACATTGCTGGCTTGCTGCATTACAATAAGAGATCAAAGAGATAGAAGAGGAGAGTTCATCAATTTATGGAAATATAAGTTTGCTTTACGAAGCATGCTCTAGTTCAGTTTCTTAGATTGAAGGAATGCCTGGCAATCTGGCATGGGTTCTGATAAGGGGAGCTATTCTGTTTGGCAGAACCATTTATTTTCATATGACCAGACCATATAAAATCAATCGTCTAGAAATAACGACTACAAAGTACTGTAATGAAGGGAGACGTGCAGATTAGGACAATCAGATTCAGATCGGAGCTTGCATCTCAGACAATGGAGCTGAATCTTATGCAAACCGGTGCTCACCTACTGTCCTCTATGTGTATGAGAGAATAAAGATAATAGAGCTTGCATCCTAATCGAGTACCTAATCGAGTTACTGTAGCGTTTTTATTTCTTTTACTGCACTTTATTTAATGAGCTGTCACTGGTTAGCCTATAAACAGCCGGGATGTGGCCGGAGAGGATCATCATCGAATTCCCATTTGTCTTGTCGGCTATGACTTGTAAACGAACCCTATACTTCTCCTCTTAAAGCAATACAGTTGAGATCGGGATCCTTCTCCACAATTCTTCCTAGATTAGCTAAGTAAAATCCTCTCATACATCTCGGGTCTTGACAAATTGGTATCATGAGCCATCTATCCTTGGCGGAGGCGTGTTCCGGTGGGCAAAATATTTTCTCCCCGTGTTTTCCCACCCTGATTCCCATCCCTTCTTCCTGATCGGCGGTGGAGTCGTCTGTGGAGGCGTCGGCGGCGGGGTTGTTGGTGTGGCGGGGGCGTGGTCGCGCTGGCGGCGGCGACTGCTCAGGTACAGATCAGTCGAGTCGGGGCGGTTGTTTGAGCGCCTTGCTTGATCGGTAAAATTCCGCGTCTGAGCACTGTACCTTGGGAGGCATGGATCGTGGCGGCGGCAGGATCTGAGGTAAGGAGCGGGTTGCTGGTTATCCAATGGTAAAATTCCTCACCTCTGCTTCAGATCGAGGAGATGGGGCGTGCTAAGGGAATAGATGACGCATATGTGCAAGAAGTACTATCTCTGCACGATGATTTTTGTGTTCTGCAAAAAGATATTGCTCAGGTGCAGTCACATGTGTCCAAATTGCAAGCAGAAGTACAACCAATTGGTTCAAAACAAGGGGAAATTTCATTTACTGTTGAAGAGGTAGAAAAAGTGGTATTAGATCTAGGTAAACATCCGTCAGTGATCAGTAATGTTTTGCAGACATTGGTCAAAACAACTCAGCAAGTTCGGCACTCAGATCAGCCTTCTAGTTCCCAAGGAGTGCCCAAATCCCCTACACTGAACCAAGATCAAACACAAGAACGGGAAGCAAGAATGGAACAATTAAGACAACAACTAGCAGCAGAGAAATAGAAATCCAAGCAGTTGGAATATCTTCAACTTCAAAATTTGCCTCCTATGCGCACAAATAGAACTAATGTACCTCCTGGTTTTGCAAATCAAGGTAGACAGGAGGCACACAACTCAGTGGGTACTCCTATTATAGCAAGGTACAATGTCCACACACCTGCATTCAATCACTTCTATCAGAATAATAGAGACAGACAGATGTGGCAGGGTTATCACAAAACCTATGAACTTGATATGCAAGCTCAGTGCCCTTCTTGTAGCGGAACGTGAACTGGAGCCCCACCATCTTGGACATCACCTTGCGCTGCAGATCCGTGACCAGCTGTTGATCGCCCAAGGAACACAAGCTCTTGTGGTCGGTGATGATTTCGAACGGGGCGCGCTGGAGGTATGGGCGCCACTTGTCGATTGCCATCATCACGGCGAGGAATTCCTTCTCGTAAGCCGATAGTTTCTGATTCCGCACGCCCAGCGCCTTGCTCAAGTATGCGATCGGGTGGCCGTCCTGCATCAGTACGGCGCCGATGCCGATGTCGCACGCGTCGGTCTCGATGGCGAACGGGCACTTGAAGTCTGGGAGTGCCAGGACGGGCATGCTCACCATCGCCTTCTTCAACATCTCGAATGCTGTTTGCGCTTGGTCGTCCCAGAGGAATCCCTTCTTGGTGAGGAGGCACGTCAGGGGCTTCGCGATGATGCCGTAGTGCGGCACGAACTTGCGGTAGTAGCCTGTGAGGCCGAGGAAGCCGCGGAGCTCGGTGGGCGTCGTAGGCACGGGCCAGGCACTCATGGCGCTGGTCTTGCTGGAGATGACATGCCCGAGGTACTCGATCTCATGTTGTGCAAACGAGCACTTGGAGGCCTTGGCGTAGAGCTGATGCGCCCGTAGCAGTTCCAGCACCGTGCGCAAGTGTTCTTCGTGCTCCTGTAAATCGATACTGAAGACCAGAATGTCATCGAGGAATATAATGATGAACTTGCGGACGTGGCGACCGAAAATCGAGTTCACGAGGCACTGAAAGGTTGCTGGCGTGTTGCAGAGGCTGAATGGCATCGCTCTGAAGTGGTAGTGGCCGTGGTGTGTTTTGAATGCCCTTTTTTCTTCGTCTTCTTCTCTCATGCGTATCTGATGGTAGCCCGCTCGCAGATCAATCTTGGTGAAATATGCAGCTCCGCCCAGCTCATCGAGCAGCTCGTCGACCACCGGCAGCGGAAACTTGTTCTTTACTGTAGCCGTGTTCAGGCGTCTGAAATCCACACAGAATCGCCATGAGCCGTCCTTCTTCTTGACCAGCAACACGGGTGCAGCATATGGGCTCAGGCTGTGAGCAATAACACCTGATTGCAGCATCTCTTGGACCTGCTTTTCGATCTCGTCTTTCTGTGCTGGTGAGTAGCGGTAGGGCCTGGTGTTGATCGGAGTTGTGCCCGGCTCCAGGTTGATCGCATGGTCATACTGCCGTTTGGGAGGCAGTACTTTGGGTTCAGCAAACACGTCTGCATATTCGGACAGAAGTTTCTGAATGTTGGGTGGAGGTGCAAGTTCAGGTTTGTTAGTCCTTTCCACTGTAACCAGAGCCGCGGTCCAAATGTCATTGCACACTTCCATGCGATGCAACTCGTAAGCATCCAGTTCAGCTATGGGGGGAAGATCTGAAGTTCTGACGCCTTGTAAATGCACTTGTTTCCCTTCTGTCTCGAATGCAATGGTCTTCTCCTGCCAGTGACAGTTCATGGGGCTGTGAGCTGCCAGCCAGTCGATGCCCAGCACCCCATCATAAGCGCTGAGTGGCAGCACCCGTAGATCAGTGTGGAAAGTGTGGCCAGGCACTTGCCATTCCAATCCTCTTACCAGTTGATTGCAAAGCAGTCGTTGGCCGTTGGCGACGCGCACTGAAACCGGTGGCAAGTTCTCTGTCTGAACTTGCAGTCTAGCAAGGAAAGTTTCACTGATGAAACTGTGTGTGCTTCCTGAATCCACCAAGAGTAACATGATCTGATCCCCTACTTGTGCCCGTAGGCGAATTGTGGAGGGAGTTTCTTCGCCAGACATAGCCTGGTGCGATAGTGAGCAACATTCTGGCTCCTGTGCTGCCGGTGGATCAAGTAACTGAAGTGCGTGAACGGTGTCATTAGATAAAATTTCGCCGAAATCACCCACTTCGATCATCAGAATCTGGCCAGTGCGTTTGCACTGATGCTCCCTCGAATATTTGTCCCCACAGCGAAAACAGAGGCCATTCGCTCTTCTGAATTCGCGCAACTAGCGCTCCTGTGCGTATTCGTCGCCCCCTTGCTTGGGTACGGCTGCAGTGCGAGCTGGAACAGTGACTGCTGCCCCTGCAGGTGGCGGTGGGCGGCCGACTGGTGTGATGCGCGGACGCTAGAGGCGCTGCTTCTCCAGTTCTTCTGCCTGAATGCGAGCGAACACGGATGCGCGAGTGATGCTGGTTGGTGCTTGCAGTCGCACTCCCAGTCGCAGCTCATCTTTGAGGCCGATTAGGAACTGAGAGATGAAAAACTTGGAGCTCAGGGTTGGGTCCAGGGCCAGCAAATGGTACATTGCGGTCTCGAATTGCTGCCTGTATTCCTGCACACTGCCTGTCTTCCGTAACTGAACAAAGTGATGCATCTGAACCTCGAATTCTTCTGGACCGAATTCCTCCTGTACCGCAGCTCTGAATGCTTGCCACGAGACGCCAGGGTGTGTCTGCCGGTAGGCCTGGAGCCACATCGCGGCCAGGTCGTCCATGTACAGCGCTGCGGTGGTGACCCAGCTGTGTTGAGGCACTCGGTACAGCTTGAAGTAGGTGGTGTAGCGGTCTAGCCAGATGCGAGGGGCGTCGCCGTCAAACCGCAGAAAATCATGCTTCGGCGTATTGATGCAGTGGTCGCCGTGGCGGTCGAGCTCCGAGGACGACGGTGACCGCGGGTGAGCAACGGTGGCCCGTGGTTGACGAGTCGAGCGAACGGAATCTGGGCCGCGCCATCCGTGTAGAGAGGTAGCGGCGGTGGACGATTCGGTGGCGGAGGTGGTGGAGGGTGCGCGGAGGAGTCCGCGGTGGCCGTGACCCCCGATGGAGATGCGCCTCCGGAGACGGTCGCCGCGGGATCAACGGTCGGCATAGTCTTGCGGGCCTCGTCCACGTCGGCTTGCGTGAGGTCGATCTGCTTGGAGAGGAGCTTGATCTCGGCAGAGACCTGGTCGTTGTAGTCGATCTGTGCCTGGTGGCGCTCGTCGGCGGTCTTCTGGTTGGCGTCGAGGCGGCGGATGACGGACTCGAGCAAGCTCTGTAGCTTGTCCGTGGTCTCCGACATGGCGTCGAGCACGCGGCGGGTCTGCGCCGAGGGCTTGGATGGTGGTGCCGTGGTTTCGCTGGATCAGATCGAACCCCGGGCAGGATTTTGTGCGAGCTCGCCGGAGCAGCGCGCACCTGACCCGGTGGATGTTACCGATCGATCAGGCCAACGGCGGTGGGGAAATTTTTTTGGCTCTGAATACCAGATTGTCACGTCCCGATCTGAGAGATTTGGAGATGAGAGGAGGGGAACAGAAGGAGGAAGAGAGAGAGAGAGGTTAGGTGAGAGCGAGGAGAGCAAGACGAGGGGAAAATAGCTCAATACTTTTCTTCATGCCATCTCATCCAATCGTTCGGGTACAAGTAGGCCATAGTTGTCGTCACTCACACGCCAACACTTGGCTTCACACACACGCAACACCTGGTGATGGTCCCAGCCTCCAGCTCGGCGATGACTTGGTCGTTGCAAGTGCACTTGCACTAGATCAGTCCGCTGCAGGCTGATCTGTAGGCGTGACACACACGGAGCTGGGCGAGGAGGCGTCCTGACGAGGGGAGGGAGCCGGGATTCAGGAAAAAAAGAAAAAAGAAAAAAGAATAAGGAGAGGGAACTGGCCGATAAAGATGGAGGGACGACGGACGGGAGGGAGCGTGCGCAAGTGTCGCGGTTGAATCGCACGGCTGAGGTGTAAAAACGATTCCGCCACGGATAAGGCTAGTCACGCGAGTACGCGCGCGCGGGGAATATTCCACGATTTTGTTACTTATAATTTTTTTTACTGAAGCTGGTCCGATTGTGTTTGGTTCTCTAATTGAAAAAAAGGAAAATCTTCCGCCATATTATATTCGTCCAACCCACCCCGCACCCCCACTATTCCCCTCCCTGGTTCCGCTCTCACTCCCTCAGTACGCAAACAGCGCCTGAAACCCTAGCTCGTTCCGCCGCAATCAGAAGAGGGATCCGCTCACATGGCTGGCCAGCGTAGCCGCATCCGCCGCCAGCGCGCTAAGGCTCGGTTGGATCCGGGGGTGGAGGTGGAGGTGGAGGCGGAGGCGGAGGCGGAGGGGGCAGGGAGGGTGCCAGAGGTCGACGGGGAGGTCGTAACTGCTGCCGACTCGCCACAGAAGGCCTCCCCTTCGTCCAGCTCCTCCGGGTCATCTTCCGATCGCGTCGTCCAGCGCAAAGTCCCTCTCTCCAAGTTGAGCCAATCGGCACCCAAAGAGGAACCGCGGAGGACACCAGATCTCCGGGTTTTGCGGCGGCGCCTGATTGGCCAGATCCGCAGCCACTACCTCGATGCCATCTCCCGCCTGCCCACCACCGAGCTCAATAGTACCTTAGCGCGCGGCCTCCTCATCGCGGGTCTCTGCTACGGCCCTCTACACCCCGTCCACAACATCATCTTCAATTCCGTCTGGTATTCGGCCGCTTTTCCCATGCGCTCCAGCGACCGGATCGACACCGCCTTCATCAGCAACTGTACCATACGCCGCCTAGTTCAGCGCTCGCTTGATGGATTGGTTGCCTCACTTCGCCATCTCTGTCCTTCCCTCTCCGATGACGATGCCCTTTGGCACCTCAGTCTCTCCCGCGCTGACCTCCGTGCTGCTGTTGCCTCCGCACGTGGTGCTGCACCGTCGTTGTTCCGTCTGACGGCATCGGAGCTGGAGGCCGCCTTTCAAGCGGCTGACAAGGCGGCGCGGAATCTCAAACCTGCTGCCCTTGCACTCTTTGGCTCCGTTCGGAACTCCTCTGACTTCTCCAAATCCATGATTCCAGCTTCTCATACTCACTGCCAGCTTCTCTCACGGAGCTAGGTGTGTTCGGCTGCGGAAAATTCTTCTCAGATCCGTGGAAGTGAAGATGGGCTGCATGTGCTGGGCTTAAGGCCCAATTCTTTGAAAAAGGCAGCAGCCCACGGCGTAGTTTGGCTGGGAGAACGTGGGGCAAGGCATCGTTCGAATGGTCTTTCTAATTGAGCGAACCGTTATTCACTTGGCGGTGGCAATCCTGCTGTAATTTTGTCAAACTTCTACTTCGCTGTTTCTGGGAGCTGCACTTCTGCTGCTCCGTGATTTTACACCGGAGAGGGATCGTCTCCGCGGAGCTGGCTTCCTGGAGCTGGCGCGTTCGGGCTGGCTCCTCGCGCGGAGCAGGAGAAGCACGGATTTGGAGAAGCCAGATGAGTTCCGAACGGGCTCTTTGCTTCTTCTGTTTTGCTTTCTGTGGAACGTACGCTGTCTCGCTGCTCAACAACAAACGCTGGCTTTCCTCAGCTGACATTCTGCGCCTCTCCACCATGTTGCTGCCTTCCCCACTACTAGATGATTTGCCACACCCTCCTCTTGAAGAAGAGCGGTTCATAGCGGCCTTTAAGCTCATCACCAGAAAGAGGAACCTTCTCATAAGATGGTACAAACGGTGGGTTGAATTAGCAGATGCAGCGTTGCACAAGTATGCCCAGCAAACTGGGGCACATTATCAGCTTCATATCATATATGGCAGAAAGAGGAACCTTCTCATAAGATGGTACAAACGGTGGGTTGATTTAGCAGATGCAGCGTTGCACAAGTATGCCCAGCAAACTGGGGCACATTATCAGCTTCATATCATATATGGCATTGGTTCTGTACACGATGAGTTCAATATGGATCATTCTTTTCATATTAGTTTTATGGCGTGGCCTAAGGATCCTTCCCGTGCTAGAGAAGCTCCTGTGTTTTTCTTTGCTGAAGCACTTCTGTCTGGCTCCGACTTTTGTGAAGAGGACATCACCTTGTGCTGTATAGTGCAGCCATCACCAAGTGAAGTTGGTAAGCTCTCGACATTCAATCAATTTTATCTTTTCTGTACTGAAATTATTAAGTGCTAGTCATGACATTTGACCATCTCATGGTTAGCCTTTTGGTATTTGAAACATGTAAGTACGATTTTATCACTAGTCTCTTCAGTCACTAGCTTATTGGGGTGTACATGATAACTAAACTGGAAGCGTCTATTAACAGCAGCAGCGAATGGGTTACCTGACCCTCCCGCTGACTGCTGCACTTGAACTTGTCTAGCAGACATATTCTTGATATGTTTGCATGTTTCTGTCTTTACATATTCCTTGTTAAATGAGTCATCTTTCTGATCCTGCATCTGCCAACTGTAGATAGATGCCATACATGTCTCGGAAAGTTTCAGATTGACCACCCTGGTGATTCCGAGAGCTTTGCTGGTGGGCAGTACTACATCATGGATGGAATAAGCAAAGTACAACACATGACACGGATGCGGGCAGGCGTGAAAATGGTGCCCGGAGCAGAGAGAAGGGGATGCTCGGCCCGAACGGAGGATACATCACAGCTAGACCTACCAAACCCGAACCAAGTGGCAACGCCAAACCAACACAAGAATTCCAACATCTACCAAGCCAGAATCGGGGACACCGCGAGCTCGCAAGATAACGCCTTCAAGAAGGAAGACGACGCCGGGACACCATCGCTATCCGGTCCGAGGGAGTCGGACCTAGGGTTTCCCCTGAGCTCGAAGAGGGGCGCAGCTGAAGGCCTTGACAGCGCCTCCAAGAAGGAAGCGACACCCGCGGGCGCCGCCGCTGCCAGCACCGCAAGCCGAGCAGGGATCTCTCCCTGGCCTAAAGCTGAGCAATCCCATAGCAGCCTAGTCCGGAATTGAAGTTGTGGAAGCCAAAGTTGGTCGGAACTACCATGTCTGGAGGGGGTTGGCAGGGCTGCACTTGCCGTCGGTGGGTGGCATCGCCCACGAACCCACGAGCACTGGATAAGGCAAAAGGTGGAGCCTTGAGGCATACAGGGTAGGGCTGGAGACGAAGCAAAACCTCGCGAGCAGATCTGGGGCGGCAGCGTCCAGCAGCGCCGACAAGCTAGGACTGGAGGGACGCAAATCTGAGCTGCCGTGGCCTTAGCCGCCGTGACGTCGGCAAGTCGAGTGAGCTGGAGGGGACACAGCCACATGGTCGCCGAGGTCGGAGCTGCCCGGCAGAGGACGCCGGCAGCAGGGGACACCGGAGAGACGCGGGCCCCAGGCAACCGGGACCGGAGTAGCACCAGCAATGATCCGCCGCGAGGAGCCCGTGCCAGCCACACCACAGAAGCATCGATGCCTCCACACGAGAGCTGTCACCATGACTCGGGGAAAGGGAGGGCCACCGGAGATGAAGGAGGGCGCTTGCACGAAAGGCAGGCCGCAGACGCCTCCGCCTCCAGCCGCAGGCCTCATGCCCGGCAACAACACCAGCAGGGCTGGGTCACGCCATCGTGGAGAGGGAGGTTGCAAAGGGGGGCGCCCATGGCAAGGCCAAGAGCGCCGGATCTGCCGCCGGCCGGCAAGTTTGGGCAGCGGTTGGTGGAGGGCACCCGAGAGACGCCAGACGGGATCTCAGGGACGCAAGGCGCGGGCGGGGAGGAGGAGGCGCGCGAGGGGGGGCGTCCGCGGCGGCCAAGGGCGGGCGGAGGGGGAAGGGCAAGGCTGGCCGAAGCGCCGAGGGCCAGGCCGGCGAGGGACCGGAGCCAGCGTCGCCGGGCCAGCAGGCAGTCGCCAGGAGGGGGATATGTGGGTGGTGGGTTGCAGGTGGGGGATTGGGGGCGTGAGGATCAGATCCGCCCCGCCGCCACCTTCCTGGGGTCCGGCGCGGCTTCGCCGGCCGGCCCTCCGGTAGCGGCGGCGCTAGGTGAGGGCAGGGGAGGGGCCTCGCTCGTTGCGGCTAGGGTTCCCCCGTGCCACCCGAGCTGGGCGATGCGGGGGCGGGGGCGGGGGCGTGTGGGTGGGTCTAACAAGCTTGAGAGATTCATTGGCATGGATTTCAAAATGCCTATGGTATTGTATTCTGCTATCACTAATGATGCTTTGGTAGGACCGTGGACTGATAGTCTTCTTGAAAAGGAATTTGAATTTCACTCGATGTGTGTATTAGGTGAATTTTGTACTTCTGTGTGTATAATTGTAGCTATTTTGCATGATCCGTAATGTTAAACTAGACCAGTAGGGGGAGAAGCCCCTACTGATTTTTTAATTAAGAGAAGAATGTGAGATAGCAGAGTATGAACCGAGGCTCGAAGCGGGGGCGGGGGCGTGTGGGTGGGTCTAACAAGCTTGAGAGATTCATTGGCATGGATTTCAAAATGCCTATGGTATTGTATTCTACTATCACTCATGATGTTTTGGTAGGACCGTGGACTGATAGTCTTCTTGAAAAGGAATTTAAATTTCACTTGACGTGTGTATTAGGTGAATTTTGTACTTCTATGTGTATAATTGTAGCTATTTTGCATGATTCGTAATGTTAAACTAGACCAGTAGGGGAAGAAGCCCCTACTGATTTTTTAATTAAGAGAAGAATGTGAGACAGCAGAGTACGAACCGAGGCTCGAACCTGCGTCGGCCAGCTTACACAGCCGTTCGCTGACCACTGGGCCAGAAGCCCATCCACGCATGATCCGTAATGTTATGATTTTGTTTTGGTACAGTTATAGTGCTAATACAGATCAGGGATCTTTTTAAAACATTAGCTGGGCATATCAACATGGGGAGGTGCTTGATTACATATAGAACACACGATTATATAGAGGGATATCTAGTACATAGATGATTACGGAAATCTAAAATCTATACGTCTTGTTCAGAGTAGGAACAAAAGGGCATTATTATTCAATTTGGACATGTGTACGACTTGACTTTGAACGATTAGTAAGCTAGATCAAGAAGAAAGTGAGCAAAGTTAAGTTGGCAGACGGAACACATAAATCTGAATAGATCTATCTCCAAGAACTACCTATGTATTATATGCAGTACAAAATAAAACTCTAAATAATTTGCAAGACTCTAAAAGTGTTTGCCAAAATTGATTACCAATAGCAGTGCAACTTCAAAGTTATGATGATCTTATATTTAGACACCAATAGCAGTGCAATTTCAAAGACGAAGCACTACTACAGATAACAAAAAAATAGATAATGAAATTTATTTTAAAGTGGTAATTATTGTTTAAAATCTGCACAAAATCAATATTGAAAAAAGAACTGAGATCGCCCCAGGCTCTCGTCCTTCGTCACCCAGAGTCCAACATCACTTTAACTCCAAAGAAATTTAAATGTAAAATGGTTTCATTTTTCTACTGACTCAAGGCAGAAGCAAAATCATCAGCTCATGAACATGGAAAAAACCACTGAAGTTGAAAACAGGAACCAAACAACAAAAATAGAGGATGGAATTGTTCCCTAAGTGAAACATATCGTAACGTGAGGGTATAAACTCGGAAAAGATATGACGGAAGGGGGATGGCAATAGGAGATTAAAAAAGGTAATGGATGAAAAAATAGCTACCCCCACCACCACACGTACACACACAAGTGCATGATAACCTTTTGAGGAAAATCAGGTAGTATAAAGAAATATCGGGCTCCATGGAGCCCGAGCTCCAGAACGCTGCACTTGACAGTAATTGTCAAATTGCACTAATAAAATTATGAATAGGAAGTAAGGTGAAAATACAGAGGCAAAAAAGTATAACTGAACTCTTAGATATATAAGTAAGCAACATGGGTACAACAAAGACGTGTCAAGTAAGCAGCATCAATGAGTGCATTATTCTTCATAAAAGAAAGTGTGCATTGTTGTAGCAAAGAGGAGAAATATTTCCAAACAACAATGAGGGCCATAGAAGGTCTAAGGTAGTGCACCTTTTACACGTCAAGAGAAAAAGGTAAAAACATAGCATCTCACCAATATATACCTAGATCTTCTGCTTTTTCGATAATATTTGATCTTGGGCATCTCGTTCTTCCAAATACAATGCGAAACCAACATGCGGCATTGCTGCCCTGCGCTTTGCATCCAAGCCTACATATGAAAGAGCGGAAATGAGCTTGTATACCAGTAGGTGGGTCAGACAGCAAGTCGCTGGCGAGGACCTCATCCAAATAATCTGACCATTCCTTACCTAGTTCTCCAATCTTAATTTTCTGTTCTTCTGTCTCCTTTTTCTTCTGAACCCTCTGAAGCTGGAGCCTTGCATTGGTCTTCTATACTTGCTGCAGCTTCGCATAGTTGTAATCATAAGCACCTTGAGATGGAGAGTTTCCATGTACCTAATTGCTTGTGCTGCTGCACCATTCATCGCACTTGCTCCATTTTCGCATGTGCTACTTGATAGCGATACTGGTCCAGATATATGCCGCAGCCGTTCTGTTGTGGGGTAAAACTTAACTATTGATACATATCCGCCCTGCTCAAGAGCATGGGTAAAATAGTGTGGCAGAGGGAGGCCAAGCTTCTCAAACATAGCCTCAAGAAATAACTTGCTAAAAAGGTCAGTCATCTCCGAGGCAAACCCTGTAGAAATATAGAATCTGTTAGAGGGCTAGAAACACCCAACTATTACATTTTCCATGAACAGGAAAAGGTAAACGTAAAGGGTTAGATATAATGTGATGCATATAAAGCATAGAACATAAATCAGCACATGGACATTTAATTAAACAAGAGAGTAGCAACCGATCTTAATAACTTATATACTACAACGTTTGATGTCTAGCTATCTTTCTACCTACTGTTTTGTCTCTCACTCTATCTTCCTCTTAATTTCTCTCTCACTTCACCAGCATACATACAGATGTTGTTTAGGTAGAAACAGAGTAGGCAATCACAGGCATATGTAGATGAAGATGGCAGAGAATTAGAATCAGGACAGAGAGAAGGATATTTTTGCGGCACCGCGTCACAGATAGGGGGTTGCAGCAAATCCCGCTCGAGTTGAAAGCAAGTTGATGGCCTAGCAAAAGAAAGAGACAGGTCAGCCAAAGGCAAGGAAATCTAAGGTGCAGATCCGCATATATTTGCAAGTGCACCAACAAGAAAAGTATCTCTTTTCTGGTCCTCTATCCGTGCTATTTAAAAAGAAGATCTGCACTGACAGAAAAAAGCTAAGGAGCATCAATTTGAGAACAGTAAGCAAAGTAAACATCTAAAAAAAATAAGAACAAAGCATCTCCAACATTACCTATGTACTCATTCAGAAAATCAGAAGCACCTCAACTAACAACTGAAAAAGGTGCCCTGAAATAGAATCCCATATATGAAGTTGTAGGCATAAATAACAACCAAGGCAAACAAATCAAAAGAAATAAAAATACACGCAGTATATAATACTTTTAGGATATCAAGTGTATATAGTACCGTACAAATATGAGGCAGGTGGCATACAATCTCTAGATGCAAAAGAGTTGCATCATACCTAAATAACCTTTCTTGCCAGAAGTCTCAAGACCTGCTTTATAAAATGCAAAGATAATTTGCTTGGTGCCAGCTCTCATGAGAACTTCTATACCTACTAATAAAGCAAGGTGCGTTTCTTCAAATTTTTCATCCGTTCATCAAGAAAAAGATTTTTGTTCTACCCAAGGTGGTACTAATTTTTTGGCATTCCCTAAACGGCGCCCGTTGCGAGGCAACCGCGCAAACGGGCGCACACCTCTCCCTCCTTGACGCGTCTTCTTGGGCCGGCCCATCGTTCCTTTTTTTCTGTTGTAAAGCACAAAAATGCAAATGCGTCTTGTGGAAATCGAACCCGCGACCTCCTCTTCTTTCGCACCATACACTAAGCATCGCACCACTCTTACCTCATGTGTTCAAAAGAATCTTCTTCACTGTTTTCTTCTCATGTCGATTTTTTTCGTTTTTCTTGTTTATTCGAAAGGGTTTTGTTCGGTGTTTTTTTTCCTTTTGTTCATTTCAATAAACTATTTTTCAAATTAATGAACTTTTCCAAAATCGATGAACATTTTTCAAAATCGAAGAACTTTGTTCCAAATTCGATGAACATTTTTTTGAATTGGATGAACTTTTTTTCCAAACTTGATGAACTTTTTTCAAATTCGCTGAACTTCTTTTAAAATTCGATGAACTTTTTTCCAAAATCGATGAACTTTTTTCAAATTCGATGAAGTTTTTTCAAATTCGATGAACTCTTTTCCAAAATTGATGAACGTTTTTCAATTTTGTCAACTAATTTTCAAATTTGATTTTTGTAAACTTTTTAAAAATCGATGAACTTTTCTGAAATTGATAAACTCTTTTTGAGAATTGATGAACTTTTTTTGAAAATTGATAAGCTCCTTTTGAGAATAGATGAAGTTTTTGTTGAAAATCAATGAACTTTTTTCAGACTTTCTGGAAGTTTTTGAAAATCGATGAACCTTTTCAGATTTTTGTGAACTTTTTGGAAAATTGATGAATTTTTTCTAATTCATGATTTTTTCTAAAATCTGTGGACTTCCAAGAAAAAAACACATTTTTGTCAAAAGAAATCACGCTTTTCTAAAATGTTTTTATATAATTTAAATATCTATGCAGCTACTGTTCTTATGTATCGTCGCGCTGCAATGTTTCATATATATATTCGTAGTAGCTCGAGTCGTCAGCCAACGACTTACCTGGAGGTATTGATCGCGAGTTCGATTCCACGTGCAGCGCCATTTATGTCCGAGTTTTCTTTTTTCGTGCTACTACCTGTGTGTTCGTGGGCCTGGCCCATACAAGCAGGCTCGTGGGTGCCAGAAACTCCAACCGGCGCTGAAGGCGCCGGTTAGGAGCTCCCTAATTTTTTGTGGGTCCATCTGTTAGAAAAGAAAAACAGCTTTGTTCCGAAATTTGTAAGTTGGCCGCGCACGCTTCGGCCCAGGAAAGCAAGCCCGTTTGTTTCCAGCCCGTTCATCTGAAAAAACATTATTTACTGCACGGGGCGGCAAATAGTCAGAATTTCGCACATGACGCCAAAATTGGGTCCGCCCGTTTTCGTTTTTTGTCTCTGTTTCTTATTTTATTTTCCTTTTTTTCCATTTATCCTTCTTTCTTATATTTTTATGTCAAGTTTTTTTTTCTTTTTCATTTTTTCATAAATTTGATTTTTCATTTTTTTCAGAATTCCATTTTTTGTTTAATTTTTCATAAAATCAGCAGAATTCATAATTTTGCTCCAATTTTGAAACATGTTTGTATCTTTTATTTTTTGGAAGAGGAGAGTTCATCAATTTATGGAAATATAAGAGTTCATCAATTATTGGCATGTGCCTACAACAGTTCGCATCTGGGTTAGGCCACCGGTAGGCACATGCCATTCGAAGATAAAAGAGAATATGTTGGTTGGCTATAATTAAAAGAAATTGTAGGCACATACCAATAAAAGAGGATATGTTGGTTTGGCCCTGATTAAAAAATGTAGGCAAGTAAGCGCTAAAGTAATTCAAGAAAATAAACCCTGGTAAAGCAGAGACTACCTGGTTATGAGCTGATTATGGCAATGAAATGGGATTCACTAAATTAGTAATCCATCCGATTACGCCATCGTAGGAGTGTGGTCGAAACAACTATGCCCCGAAGGTCACCGTGCAGCCACAAAATTGAGGAGGCAACCATAATCCAAACACGGAGACGGACCCGGAGGGAAAAAAGGCGTGAGTTGAGTGGTGCCCACCACACCGACCAACCCCATCACTGTGAAGAACTCGCGAGCCAAACATGACCCATGGGAACACTGCAACTCCTCGCTCTGTCGCCCCACCGTTGCGGAGACCCTTTTGATGGACACATCAATTATCTCTCTCGATGCTTCTTGTAAAAAAAAATCTCCCGTTGCAACGCACGGGCATATGTGGTAGTCTGAACATAAACCAAGTGCAACCTTTGCTCCAAAACTCCTCATGTAGCAAAACACAGCTAATAACCAAGGAACGACACCCAGCACATGCACCAACTAACAACCATCAAGCAGAAAAATAGTTACAGAAGCACAGGAGCCTATGAAACAAACTGAAACATAGCATCCGGACTCCCAACGTTTTCAATCATCTCAACAGGAACATTGACAAGTATGATTTTTCATTGACCGGAAAGTAACAGAGTTATCTGAAGTCATTTCCAATCTGTAGAACAGATTCACTCTCAAAACGACGAGCTGTAATCTGTGAGGGAAAACATTGCTGGCTTGCTGCATTACAATAAGAGATCAAAGAGATAGAAGAGGAGAGTTCATCAATTTATGGAAATATAAGTTTGCTTTACGAAGCATGCTCTAGTTCAGTTTCTTAGATTGAAGGAATGCCTGGCAATCTGGCATGGGTTCTGATAAGGGGAGCTATTCTGTTTGGCAGAACCATTTATTTTCATATGACCAGACCATATAAAATCAATCGTCTAGAAATAACGACTACAAAGTACTGTAATGAAGGGAGACGTGCAGATTAGGACAATCAGATTCAGATCGGAGCTTGCATCTCAGATAATGGAGCTGAATCTTATGCAAACCGGTGCTCACCTACTGTCCTCTATGTGTATGAGAGAATAAAGATAATAGAGCTTGCATCCTAATCGAGTACCTAATCGAGTTACTGTAGCGTTTTTATTTCTTTTACTGCACTTTATTTAATGAGCTGTCACTGGTTAGCCTATAAACAGCCGGGATGTGGCCGGAGAGGATCATCATCGAATTCCCATTTGTCTTGTCGGCTATGACTTGTAAACGAACCCTATACTTCTCCTTTTAAAGCAATACAGTTGAGATCGGGATCCTTCTCCACAATTCTTCCTAGATTAGCTAAGTAAAATCCTCTCATACATCTCGGGTCTTGACAAATTGGTATCATGAGCCATCTATCCTTGGCGGAGGCGTGTTCCGGTGGGCAAAATATTTTCTCCCCGTGTTTTCCCACCCTGATTCCCATCCCTTCTTCCTGATCGGCGGTGGAGTCGTCTGTGGAGGCGTCGGCGGCGGGGTTGTTGGTGTGGCGGGGGCGTGGTCGCGCTGGCGGCGGCGACTGCTCGGGTACAGATCAGTCGAGTCGGGGCGGTTGTTTGAGCGCCTTGCTTGATCGGTAAAATTCCGCGTCTGAGCACTGTACCTTGGGAGGCATGGATCGTGGCGGCGGCAGGATCTGAGGTAAGGAGCGGGTTGCTGGTTATCCAATGGTAAAATTCCTCACCTCTGCTTCAGATCGAGGAGATGGGGCGTGCTAAGGGAATAGATGACGCATATGTGCAAGAAGTACTATCTCTGCACGATGATTTTTGTGTTCTGCAAAAAGATATTGCTCAGGTGCAGTCACATGTGTCCAAATTGCAAGCAGAAGTACAACCAATTGGTTCAAAACAAGGGGAAATTTCATTTACTGTTGAAGAGGTAGAAAAAGTGGTATTAGATCTGGGTAAACATCCATCAGTGATCAGTAATGTTTTGCAGACATTGGTCAAAACAACTCAGCAAGTTTGGCACTCAGATCAGCCTTCTAGTTCCCAAGGAGTGCCCAAATCCCCTACACTGAACCAAGATCAAACACAAGAACGGGAAGCAAGAATGGAACAATTAATACAACAACTAGCAGCAGAGAAATAGAAATCCAAGCAGTTGGAATATCTTCAACTTCAAAATTTGCCTCCTATGCGCACAAATAGAACTAATGTACCTCCTGGTTTTGCAAATCAAGGTAGACAGGAGGCACACAACTCAGTGGGTACTCCTATTATAGCAAGGTACAATGTCCACACACCTGCATTCAATCACTTCTATCAGAATAATAGAGACAGACAGATGTGGCAGGGTTATCACAAAACCTATGAACTTGATATGCAAGCTCAGTTCATGAGGTCACTAACTAAAGGGCCTAAACTGGATTTTCCTAGGTTTTCTGGTGAAGACCCAGTGGGTTGGAGAACGCAATGCACAAATATATCCAAATGTCAGCTGCACCAGAGGAGTATAAGGTTTCTCTTGCTCAAATGTATATCATTGGAGAAGCTGATATCTGGTTAAGAAGACCTGGACTATTGAAGAAGCAACTTTCCTGGACACAATTTGGGAAAGAAGTCATAAAAAGATTTGCAGAGCATGGCTCTTATGACTTAACTGAGAAATTTAACTCTCTTAAGCAAGGAAACAATTCCGTCTTTGAATACACAAAAAGTTTTGAAGATCTGATGGCAGATGTGTTGGAGGAAACACCTGAATTAGGAGAACAGTGGTTTGTGAGATGCTTTGTCAATGGTTTAAGAGAGGGAATTAAGTTTCAAATCAAACCCCTCAGACCACAGTCCCTAAAAGATGCTTATTGTTTGGCCAAAGAGGCAGAACCAAATTACCCACCAGCTAATACAATGCAGAAGAAGCAACATAGTTCTTTTGTGAATTTCTATCAAAAGAACAGTGGCAGTTTTCAGAACAAGAACAGTAATACATCAACTATTCCTCTGCAGAATGGGAAAATTAAGCAATCTGAAGGCACCAATAGCAATTCTCGGAAAATTAGAAAAGCGGGTGAGTGTTGGAGGTGTGGAGACAAGTGGATGCATGGGCACAAATGCAAACTCATACCTAATATTGACTTAATTGCAGTAAGAACTTGGGGAACATCATGAGGACATAGAAGACAGTCCACCTCAAGAGCAAGAAGAAATTCAGGATGAAGGAGAACAAGCAATGTTTATCACAGCTCATGCAATGGGACAACAGTTGGCAGTACCTACACCTACAGTCATAATCCATATCAATGGCAAAAGGGCTGTAACATTGTTGGATTCTGGCAGCTCTTCCTCTTTTTATCAATCAAGAATTTGCTGTGAAAGCAAACTGTTATTCGTTACCAGTGAAACTCGGAGCAATGGCAGTTGCAAGAGGAGGCAAGTTAATATCAAATGATGTGGTTCCAAGCTATGATTTTCAGTTAGCAAAACCAACATTAAACCACCGTTTCAAAACTCTAACACTTCCTAGTCATGATGTGATACTAGGATATGATTGGTTTACATTAATGAGCCCTGTGTCTTTCAATATACCTGATAGCACTTTCAATTTCACTATGAAAGGGAAGAAGACAATAACCGCTGCTATCTTCAATACTCCTGAAAAAGTGAAAGAAATTCCAGCTGAGGAAGTGAGCAAACTATTGTATAAAGGAGCAGAAGGTTTTCTATTGAAAATGCATAATATTGTCCTGGAAGAACTTGCTGGTTTTCAAACTCCTCCATAGTTACAGAAGTTACTTCTGAATTATGTCGATTTGTTTGAAGAGTCACTTACCCTTCCACCACATAGAGAGTGTGATCACACCATTCCTCTCTAAACTGGAGTTGAACCTCCTCACTCCAGACCATATAGAGTACCACATCATTAAAAGCAAGAAAATGGAAGATCAAATCAAGAAAATGTTGACTGCTCATTTTATCATACACAGTCAGAGTCCCTATGCAGCTCCTCTCATTCTAGTAAAGAAAAAGGATAATTCCATGAGATTATGCACTGACTTCAGGAAGCTCAACTAAGTCACAGTTAAAAACAAATTCCCCATACCAGTAAAATAAGATTTACTGGATGAATTACATGGAGCTAAGTATTTCTCCAAGTTGGACTTGAGAGCAGGCTACCATCAGATTAGGATGCATCCTGATGACATCCATAAAACTGCTTTCAGGACTTTCTTGGGGCATTCTGAATATTGGTGATGCCCTTTGGACTGTCTAATGCACCAAGCACATTTCAAGCCCCGATGAACAACATATTTGGCCCTTATCTGAGAAAATTTGTGCTAGTGTTCTTTGATGACATATTGATTTACAGTAAATCTCTCCAGGAGCATATGGAACATATTGAGCTAGTGGTAAAGATACTGAAGGAAAATCAGTTATGTGCTAAACTTTATAAGTGTGTCCTTGCAGTCCAACAAGTTGAATACCTTGGACATGTTATTTCTGCAGAGGGTGTGGCAACCGACCCACAGAAAATCAAAGCCATTGCTGATTGGCCAGTTACTGAAAATGTGACCAAGTTGAGAAGTTTCCTGGGGTTGGCATGTTACTACAGAAGATTTATTAAAGGATATGCAATAATATGCATACCTTTACATGATCTACTAAAGAAAGGCCAGTTTACTTGGAAAGCTGAACATGACAAAGCATTTGCTCAACTTCAGCAAGCCCTCATCACAGCCCCAATCCTAGCACTACCTGATTTCTCTAAACCTTTCATATTGGAAATTGATGCTTTTGGAAAAGGTATAGGGGCAGTACTGATGCAACAGGGTAGACCTCTGGCTTATTACAGCTCCTCCCTATGTCCTAGAAATGCTGCTCTATCTACTTATGAAAAGGAAGCTTTAGCTATCTTAGAAGCACTTAAAAAATGGAGACATTACCTTGTAGGCAATGAGCTGATCATTAAAACTGATCAACAATCTCTGAAGTTTATTACTAATCAGAAGATTACTAAAGGAGTTCAGCACAAGTTAATGATGAAATTGTTGGAATTCAATTTCAAGATTCAGTGCAAGAAGGGTGTACAAAACAAAGTAGCAGATGCTCTTTCTAGGATGCTACCATCTTGCATGGCCATATCTGTTGCTACGCTAGTGTGGTCACAAGAACTAGTGGACATTTATCCTAAAGATTCAATTACCAAGAACCTCCTGGAGCAACTATTTTTGCAGCACAACAACACCATGTCTGATTATAGCTTGACAGCTGGTATTATCATATATAAAGGAAGGATCATGGTGGGGGATGTGGCTGATCTAAGAACCAGATTGATAACTGCTTTGCACAGCTCTCCTGTAGGTGGGCATTCAGGAACAAGAGCTACATATCAAAGAGTGAAAAGCATCTTTTATTGGCCTGGTTTGAAAGCAACTGTAGAAACTTTCATTGCAGCATGTCCTATCTGTCAGAGAGCTAACCATGAAAATTGTCTTCAACCTGGTTTATTGGAACCTCTTCTATGGCTGACATGGCCTAGTAGCATATTTCTATGGATTTCATAGAGGAACTACCTAACTCTCAAGGCAAAGAGGTCATATTAGTGGTGGTGGACAGGTTCACTAGATATGCTCATTTCATTCCACTATCACATCCTTACACAATACTCAGTGTGGCTCAAGCATTTGTAGACAACATCATCATATTGCATGGTCCACCTAAACTCATCATATCCGACAGAGATAGAATTTTCACTAGTAAACTATGGAAGGATATCTTTGCTGCTCTTAACAGTGAATTGAGGTACAGTACTACATATCATCCTCAAACAGATGGCCAAACAGAGAGGGTCAACCAATGTGTGGAAACTTATTTAAGGTGCATGACTACATATCAACCTAAGAAGTGGTATTCCTGGCTCTCTTTAGCTGAAGATGTCGCCCTTTAAAGCTTTATATGGTTTCCCCCCACCACTAATCTCCGAGCTCGCATTTCCTGGTCCTGAGGATGAAGAAGCTCATACCTTTCTAGCAGATAAACAGAATATGTTGGAACAATTAAAATCAAATTTGCAGCAAGCCGAGAACAGCATGAAAAAGTATGCAGACCTAAAGAGATGTGAAAGAGTGTTTGAAGTTGGAGATCTGGTGTATCTTAAAATGGCCCCTTACAGAGTTGCTACCTTTGGATTTAGAGGTGCTCTGAAACTACAGAACAAGTTTTATGGTCCATTTGCGATCACCCAGAGGGTTGGCAAGGTAATCTTACAAGCTGCAGTTTCCTGACCATGTAAAAATCCACCCTGTGTTTCATGTTAGTCAGTTGAAGAAACACATTGGTTCCAAATCCATTCCCAGTCCCAATTTACCAATGGTGACAGCAGATGACACTGTCAAGACTGGCGCTGCAGCAGTTCTTCAATTCAGGCAAGTGCCTCGACACAATATGCCAGTGGTACAGTGGTACATTCAGTGGGAAAATTGTAACGCCCTCGATGCGGCTATATCTCCCACGTGTCGAAGCACGACTTAGAGGCATAACCGCATTGAAAGCAATGTCGCAAGTGGGGTAATCTTCACACAACCCATGTAATACATAAGGGAAAGAGATACATAGATGGCTTACAATCGCCACTTCACACAATTACATGAATAAAGCATTACATCAACCAGATACAATCAAGGTCCGACTACGGAACCCAAAATAAAAGAATACTACCCCAAATGCTACACAGATCCCCGATCGTCCCGACTGGGCTCCACTACTGATCAACTGGAAACGGAACAACACAAAGAACGAGATCTTCATCGAGCTCCTCCTTGAGCTTGGTTGCGTCATCCGCACGGTTCAACGGCACCTGCAAACTGGTTTTTGGAAGTATCTGTGAACC
This sequence comes from Triticum urartu, assembly GCF_056163025.1. NCBI lineage: Eukaryota > Viridiplantae > Streptophyta > Magnoliopsida > Poales > Poaceae > Triticum > Triticum urartu. The sequence goes on from NC_141873.1 coordinate 121,061,213, forward strand.
ACAGGGACTCAGCAATCTCACACCCTTGTGATCAAGACTATTTAAGCTTATAGGTAAGGTAAAGGTATGAGGTGGAGCTGCAGCAAGCGACTAGCATATACGGTGGCTAACATACGCAAAAGAGAGCGAGAAGAGAAGGCAAAAGCACGGTCGAACAACTATGATCAAGAAGTGATCCTAGAACAACCTACGTCAAGCATTACTCCAACACCGTGTTCACTTCCCGAACCCCGCCGGAAAGAGACCATCACGGTTACACACGCGGTTGATGTATTTTAATTAAGGTCAACTTCAGGTTTTCTACAACCAGACGTTAACAAATTCCCATCTGCCCATAACCGCGGGCACGACTTTCGAAAGTTCAAATCCCTGCAGGGGTGTCCCAACTTAGCCCATCACAAGCTCTCATGGTCAACGAAGGATATTCCTTCTAGCGGGAAGACCCGATCAGACTCAGAATACCGGTTACAAGACATTTCGACAATGGTAAAACAAGACCAGCAAGACCACCCGCTGTGCTGACAAATCCCGATAGGAGCTGCACATATCTCGTTCTTAGGGCACACCGGATAAGCTAAGCGTACGGGAGCCAACGTAACCCAAGTTGCCAAGGGACGGCCCCGCACGGTGCTCTGGGTTGGACCAACACTCAGAGGAGCACTGGCCCGGGGGTTTAATAAAGATGACCCTTGGGCAGGCCTACCCAAGGGAAAGAAAAGGCTAGGTGGCGAATGGTAAAACCAAAGTTGGCCTTGCTGGAGGATTTTTATTCAAGGCGAACTGTCAAGGGGTTCCCATTATAACCCAACTGCGTAAGGAACGCAAAATCCGGGAACATAACACCGATATGACGGAAACTAGGGCGGCAAGAGTGGAACAAAACACCAGGCATAAGGCCGAGCCTTCCACCCTTTACCAAGTATATAGATGCATTAATTAAATAAGAGATATTGTGATATCCAACAAGATATCCATGTTCCAAACATGGAACAAGCTCCAATCTTCACCTGCAACTAACAATGCTATAAGAGGGGCTGAGCAAGCGGTAACATAGCCAAACAACGGTTTGCTAGGACAAGGTGGTTAGAGGCTTGGCTTAACAATACGGGAGGCAAGATAAGCAAGTGTTAGGTATCGCAGCATAGGCATAGCAAAAGAGCGAGCAACTAAGCAAGCAAAGATAGAAGTGATTTCGAGGGTATGGTCATCTTGCCTGAAATCCCGCAAGGAAGAAGAATGAGTCCATGAAGAAGACAAACGGACGTAGTCGAACGGTTCCTCACAAACGTGACGTTATCGGAACCAACCCGAAGAAGCAACACCAGAAAGAAGCACAACAACAAAGTAAACAACCATCACATAAGCATGGCACGATGCGCAAACAAGTATGATGCATGTCCGGTTAAATGAGGCATGGCATGGCAAAGTGCAACAAACAACACTACAAATTAAGTGGAGCTCAATATGCAACGAGTTTCATATTGACAGAACACCACATCAATTATTTAGTTCTCTCTCGGTTAGGTACTCAACAATATTAAATGTTGGTTAACATGGCAAGAGGTGTAGCATAACAAACTATACCATCTAAACAATTTAAATGGGCCCGGATATAATAAACAACAAAACTCGTAAATCCCCATATGCAATTATCAATTTGGTGCAACAACAATTTTAACCAATCTTGAAGTTGTTATCATGGTGCGGATGACATGTGCAAGTTTATGCAATTTTTATTAAAAGTTGACAAGAGCATTATGAAACATTTGTCACCATGGTGGAAAGGAAAAAGGGTGCCACGACAACGATAACGAAAATGGTGCCACGGCAACGTTCCGGTTCCGGTAACTCGATTGAGATACCGATGCAAAGGAGAAGTGTGCGGATGCGTGCAAAAGATGGTGGGGCGCTCCCGGATTCCGGGTGTCCCACGAGTCAATGGCATGGAAGCGAGAGACACTCTGGACACGGTGCAGACAAAGGGTGCATCTCATACGTCACAAGCATTCGTTCTCGGACGATCGTCTCGGGGTTATACCTTTGAAGCGTGCGTTTTTGAAGTGTATCGAGTCGGCGTAGAGGAAGTAGTGGAAGTAGACGTTCTCGGATGTCGAGGGAAGTAGTGGTTCACGCGACGGTAGTCGAAGTAGTCGTCCTATCGTTCATCGGCAATCATCGGAGCGGTAGTGGAAGTAGAGGTACATGACAACGATAGAGATACTCGCGACGGTAGTGGTACACGTTTTCATAGAAGGACTTGACGAATCTGAGTCACTTGGGGTCGACGGTAGACGTTCACGTTTCGAGGAGGAAGTAGAGGTTCTCGCGATCATGGAGACGGTAGTTGTTCACGGCGCTTGTGACTCGCGGTTCTTCGGGCAACGGTAGTCGTACACTTTCGTAGATGTTCGAGGTCGTCAGTAGGGGAGCTCACGGTATTGCGATGATAGTGGTACAAGGTCGTCGGGGTACTTGCCGGTCCGGTCTTGACGGTCTCGTTTTGTGACGGTAATCGTTCACGTTCCGTGGAAGTTCGAGTCACCGGTAAAGGATCCTGGCGGTCCAGAGGGGGTACTTGTCGGATCCACAACACTATGACTGTTCGTGGTAGAGGAGCTTGATGTTCATGGGTCTCCCAAAGGCGTCTTGGTACTTGGCGACATCCGATGCGTAGAGGTACTTGGCAGTTTTGTGTAGACGGACTTGGCGCATCCGAAGGGTCACACTTGTCGTCGTGGGAACTTGGTGAATCCGAGGTCTTCGAGGTCGTCATTGGACTTGGTCAAATACATGACGTGGGTAGACGTTCACACGACGGCCTTCGCGACGGTAGTTGTACACGGTCCAATTTACTTGGCGTGTCGACATGTAGACGTAGCGCTTCCGAAGAGGAACTTGGCATGTCCAAAATATTCGAGGATAGGCCTTGGACTTAGCGGTGGTCTCCTCGGGTCAACAGCGATGTGCATGGGTCGGAACGCCCGGCGGCTTGGGCTGTTCCAGTCCAAGGAGTAGACACGCAGCAGGGGCTGCTAGCGGAGGCAGAGCCACGACGAGGAGGTGAAGGAAGCAAGCACGAGGATGAAAACGGCGGCGCGGGAGGTTAGCGAGGCAGGGAAGCAGCAGCCTGGTGGAACTCCAGTGAACTTGGCGCTTGGGGGCTCCGAAGTGAGGAAGCTCCACGGCGTCCATGGCGGTGAGGCAAAACGGCAGAGGAGGCGGCGGTGCACGGCTCACCGGCGAGCAGCAGGGTCGCCGGGCGGCGCGCGAGACCACAGCGAGGCCGCGAGAGGGAGGGACGGCGCTAGGAAGTGGCTTGGCGACAGGGTCTCACTCCTCTCTCCCCTTCTCTGGGTGACGGGGCAAAGGAGAGAACAAGAGAACGACGCTGGTGGTTGGGGAGGTCCGACAATGCGTGGAGAGAGCAGCTGCAGCAGAGCGCGATTCCGGCAGGGTCGAGGGAGGAGTGGCCGACGGCAGCCTAGGGAAGGAGAAGGGGTGCTTGGTGCGGCGGAGGAGGAAGGAGGCAGAGGGAGTCGAGGGATATGGGGCGCGAGGAGAAGACGAGGGAGAGGAAAGGAGATTGGGTCGCGACTCTCCCTGGCGGCGCAAGCGAGGGGAGTCGGGAGAGAGCGGAGGGATCGCTAGGGTTGGCCATAGGTTTTGCTGGGCCTTGGGAGGCTGGCCCAGTGAGAGGAAAATGGCCAGAGGCCTGCTGGAGCTGCGGGAAAACTTGGACCAAATGGGTCGCAGGAGGCCCAAATGGCATGTCTGGGCTCTCTCTCCCCCTCCTATTTCCTTCTTTTTACAAAAACAGAGAAATAAGAGAAAGGAAAAGAGAGAAGAGAAGGTCAGAGGAATAATTTGGGCATGTGGTTAATTTTCTTGGACTCACAAAAATATGCTCGGTCCGAGAAAATTAGTAAAAGCCAGATCGAACGATAAGAATTCAAACTCATTTGAATTTAATTCAAATGGGTTTGGACTAGGACAAGGGTTTAGGAGTGTCCAAAAATGTTGAGAATTTAGGTGGAACTCCGGAAAAAGAAAGGATATATGGCAAAGTTAGAGACCAAGAGTTGAGAAGGAAAAAGGCATGGAACTTAGCTGTAAGTGTGTTATGGTGATTCCAAAATAATGGAATGGTTTTTATATAGCTCCCTAAATATTGGGAGGATATGTTATAAAGAGAAACACCATGTGAATTCCCTCAATTTAAATGGACCGAAGATCCATACGGTTTATTAATATGAGTTGCAAAGATTAATGACATGATGGCATGATGACAAGATGCAATGCACATGATGCAAAGATGAATGCAATGAAACAAACAAATCACACGATGAAACCCGGAAACCCTGGAAGGCATCTGAAGCTCCGGGTCTTGGGGTGTTACAACACTCCACCACTACGAGAGGATCTCGTCCCGAGATCTAGAATGGCACCGGAGGGAAAACGGAAGAGAAAGAGAAGAGGTAAAACTAAGTTGCTTCTTTGACAAACGAGTGAAACCACGAGCCTTGAGATGTTGAACAAATTGAAAGAAAGAATGCAACGAGAATGAGCAAAGTTGAAATCACCCTGTTCGGAAAAAGAACAAGGAAGAACAAATTCGGGCAGCACTCCGGTTGAGAAGGGATGCAAGACTTGATAAGGCGAAAAGAACTTGAGCAAAAAGGGCACAACACTCCAGTTAAATGGATAGGCATGAAAAGAACATGATCTTTGACAAAACGAGATGATGGGTGAAAAGAACAACATCGCAATGCCTTCGGAACGAAGAATAGAAGATAGATAATTAAAATTGGATAAATGAGGAGAAAATGCCAACATCTGCCACAAAAGAGCTTGACAAGGCATCTTTAGGAGAAGGGTCGAACGGAGTTGTTGGAACACCAACAACGAAAAGAATACGCTTGATATGGTCTTATGGAATACATCTCAAATTATGAGGTGACAATCTGCCACTCACGGGAAAAGAATTGGATTGATAAGGACAGGTAGACGACAAGCTATCTCACCGGGAGGATAAATGAAGAACTTGGATCATTGATAAACACCATAAGAGCGACAATCCTTAAAGGAAAACTTTAGGTGAAATATAGCCCAAGATAACTGCAATGAAGAGACTGAAGGGTTGTAATGGATCTCATGAACAAATTGAAAATGATGGCTTTAACATATGTCATTTTGGCCGACTTGTGAATCATGAAACATGAACTCAAATTATCAAGAATGACATAATACCACCTCCAATGATACGGTAGAAAGAATTTCACTCCGGATTGCAAGATGAAGAATGCTTGAACTCCTCTGAAAATAATCTTGATGAACGTTTCAGGAACAGATTAAATCCTTGATGAATCATTATGTAGAGCCTCCATGAAGATCTCCGTTAAACAAAAGAATGATCAAACGGAAAGGAAGAGAAGCTGAAAACACAAGCTGAAACCTTGTACCAATTTAGATGAATCTCCATGGTGAAAAAATTGAAAAATGTTGGAACTCCGGGAAAAGAGGAGATGAAACAATTGAAATCAGGAATTTGATGAGCCTCTGGAATAAGGAATTGAATTTACTCGATGAAGCAAGAATAAGAATTACATTATGCTTATCCTTCACCATTTCAATTGATGACAATCAACGGATTTGACATATTACTTATTCTCGTAGAAAAGATTAAGAGAGATATAGCGTCAGACTTGGGAAGGTCTTCGACGAATCCACCGGTAGGATTGAAAACAACAAATGAATTGGTATGATAACGAAAGAGAAGCACTCTTGAACAAACCACCGTAAAAATTGAAAATGAACAATGAAAAATATAAAGAAACACTGGGAAGAATTATCAAATGAACGAAGGTGCTTGAGGGAATTTAGATCCATGAGAACGAAGAGATCACAAGCTGATTAGAGAAAACTTGAATGATGCACCGGTAAGATTTGGAGAAAGAGAGCTGAAAGCTGAGAATGAATAAATCTGAGATGATGGACTCCGGATGAACAAACTGAACAGAATCTTGAATTGCTCTGGATAGGTGAAAAGAATTTCCACAATCAAAAACAATTATGAGAGGATGGCAGAGAATGGAGCAAGATTTAAAAGAAACTCTTCTTCGATCTTCAACTGCAGAGAATGACGATGATAAAGACCACCATGGATTGTTGAGGCACAACGAAATAAAAATTAGAAAGGTTGAACCAATGGTGAATTTTTTTTTGAAAGATTTTGGAGAAAGACATTTGACTGACGATACTTCATTCTTACGTCACTTTAGAAAAGAATTTGAGAATAACTCCGGAAAAATTAGAAGAGTCAGGTAAGATCCTGGGAAAAGACCTTGGCAAAGGAATCTAGATTTCACAAGAGAACCAAGCACATCAAGAGACGCTTCAATTCCATCCGGGATCAAGTCCAGGTGGGAGACATAGAGATATGCAAGATACATACGGATCTGAATGTTGCAGGCCCGCTGACTAAGCCTCTTCCACGAGCAAAACATGATCAGCACCAAGACTCCATGGGTGTTAGAATCATTACTGTGTACTCTAGATTATTGACTCTAGTGCAAGTGGGAGACTGAAGGAAATATGCCCTAGAGGCAATAATAAAGTTATTATTTATTTCCTTATTTCATGATAAATGTTTATTATTCATGCTAGAATTGTATTAACTGGAAACATAATACATGTGTGAATACATAGACAAACATAGTGTCACTAGTATGCCTCTACTTGACTAGCTCATTGATCAAAGATGGTTAAGCTTCCTAACCATAGACATGAGTTGTTATTTGATCAATGGGATCACATCATTAGGAAAATGATGTGATTGACTTGACACATTTCGTTAGCTTAGCACTTGATCTTTTAAGTTTACTGCCATTACTTTCTTCATGACTTATACATGTTCCTATGACTATGAGATTATGCAACTCCCGAATACCGGAGGATCACTTTGTGTGCTACCAAACGTCACAACGTAACTGGGTGATTATAAAGGTGCTCTACAGGTGTCTCCGATGGTATTTGTGGAGTTGGCATAGATCAAGAATAGGATTTGTCACTCCGATTGTCGGAGAGGCATCTCTGGGCCCACTCGGTAATGCACATCACTATAAGCCTTGCAAGCAATGTGACTAATGAGTTAGTTGCGGGATGTTGCATTACAGAACGAGTAAATAGACTTGTCGGTAACGAGATTGAACTAGGTATTGAGATACCGGCGATCGAATCTCGAGCAAGTAACATACCGATGACAAAGGGAACAACGTATATTGTTATGTGGTTTGACCGATAAAGATCTTCGTAGAATATGTAGGAACCAATATGAGCATCCAGGTTCCGCTATTGGTTATTGACCGGAGACAGGTCTCGGTCATGTCTACATAGTTCTCGAACCTGTAGGGTCCGCACGCTTAAAGTTCTGTGATGATCGATATTATGAGTTTATATGTTTTGATGTACCGAAGCTAGTTCGGAGTCTCGGATATGATCACGGACATGACGAGGAGTCTCGAAATGGTTGAGACATGAAGATTGATACATTGGAAGCCTACATTTGGACATCGGAAAAGTTCCGGGTGAAATCAGAATTTTACGGGAGTGCCGGGGGGTTACCGGAACCCCCGGGGGTTAATGGGCCTTGTTGGGCCCTAGTGGAGAGAGAGAGGGGCCGCCCATGGGAGGCCACGCGCCCCTCCCCCTCTGGTCCGAATTGGACTAGGAGAGGGGAGGGGGGCGATGCCCCCCTTTCCTTCTCCTTCTCCCCCTTCCTTTCCCCCTCCTAGTAGGAGTAGGAAAGAGGGGAATCCTACTCCTACTAGGAGGAGGATTCCTCCTCCTGGCGCGCCCTCTAGGGCCGACCGGCCTCCCCCTTGCTCCTTTATATATAGGGGGCAGGAGGGCACCTCTAGACACACAAGTTGATCATTGATCTCTCCCAGCCGTGTGCGGTGCCCCCCTCCACCATAATCCACCTCGGTAATATTGTAGCGGTGCTTAGGCGAAGCCCTGCGACGGTAGCTTCATCAACATCATTACCACGCTGTCGTGCTGACAAAACTCTTCCCCGAGCTCTACTGGATCGTGAGTTCGCGGGACGTCACTGAGCTGAACGTGTGCTGAACGCGGAGGTGCCGTATGTTCAGTACTGAGGATCGGTCCATCGTGAAGACGTATGACTACATCAACCGCGTTATCATAATGCTTCCGCTTAACAGTCTACGAGGGTACACGGACGACACTCTCCCCTCTCGTTGCTATGCATCACCAAGATCTTGCGTGTGCGTAGGGAATTTTTTTGAAATTACTACGTTCCCCAACAATGTTGTTTCTCAAGAGAGGGGCAATGTCAGGCATCAGGTGTCTGATATTTAGTTAACGCGTTGAGATTCAGAGAAGGGGTGTAGCAATCCGACAATACCGTTTCAGAGGGAACGACTACGATGGCTCCTGAGCAGATCACCACTGTAGGATTCTAGATACAATTATTGTAGCGTTTTATTTCTTTTACTGCACTTTAATGAGCTGTCACTGTGTAACGCCCTCGATGCGGCTATATCTCCTACGTGTTGAAGCACGACTTAGAGGCATAACCGCATTGAAAGCAATGTCGCAAGTGAGGTAATCTTCGCAAACAACCCATGTAATATAAATAAAGGGGAAAAGATACATAGTTGGCTTACACTCACCACGTCACACAAATACATAAATAGCATTACATTCATCCAATACACTCATGGTCCGACTACGGTACCAAAATAAAGATCAACCCCCAAATGCGACAAAGTCCCCGATCGCCCCAACTAGGCACCACTACTGATCATCTGGGAACGACACATAGTAACGACGAGAGTCTTCATTGAACTCCCACTTGAGCTCAAGCGCATCGTCTGGAATGGTATCATCGGTCCCTGCATCTGGTTTTGGAAGTAAACTGTGAGTCACGGGGACTCAGCAATCTCACACCCTCGTGATCAATACTATTTAAGCTTATAGGTAAGGCAAGGTATGATGTGGAGCTGCAGCAAGCAACTAGCATATATGGTGGCTAACCTATTCACAAAAGAGAGCGAGAAGAGAAGGCAAAAGCACGGTCGAACAACTATGATCAAGAAGTGATCCTAGAACAACCTACGTCAAGCATTACTCCAACACCGTGTTCACTTCCCGGACTCCGCCGAGAAGAGACCATCACGGTTACACACACGGTTGGTGCATTTTAATTAAGTTAAGCTTCATGTTATCTACAACCGGACATTAACAAATTCCCATCTGCCCATAACCACGGGCACGGCTTTTGAAATTTCAAATCCCTGCCGGGGAGTCCCAACTTAGCCCATCATAAGCTCTCACGGTCAACGAAGGATATTCCTTCTACCAAGACAATCCGATCAGACTCGGCATCCCGGTTACAAGACATCCTCGACAATGGTAAAACAAGTCCAGCAACACCGCCCGAATGTGCCGACAAATCCTGATAGGAGCTGCACATATCTCGTTCTCAGGGCACACTCAGATGAGACATCCTACGAGTAAAACCAACCCTCAAGTTTCCCCGAGGTGGCCCCGTAGTCTACTCAGTCGGACCAACACTCAGAGGACCACTGGCCCAGGGGGGTTTAAATAAAGATGACCCTTGGGCTCCGAAAACCCAAGGGAAAAATAGGCTAGGTGGCAAATGGTAAAACCAAGGTTGGGCATTGCTGGAGGAGTTTTATTCAAGGCGAACTATCAAGGGGTTCCCATTATAACCCAACCGTGTAAGGAACGCAAAATCCGGGAACATAACACCGATATGACGGAAACTAGGGCGGCAAGAGTGGAACAAAACACTAGGCATAAGGCCGAGCTTTCCACCCTTTACCAAGTATATAGGTGCATTAAGATAAACAAGATAATATGGTGATATCCCAACAATAAACAATGTTCCAACAAGGAACAATCTCCAATCTTCACCTGCAACTAGCAACGCTATAAGAGGGGCTGAGCAAAGCGGTAACATAGCCAAACAACGGTTTGCTAGGACATGGTGGGTTAGAGGTTTGACATGGAAATTTGGGAGGCATGATAAGAAAGTGGTAGGTATCGTAGCATAGGCATAGCAAAAGAGCGAGCATCTAGCAAGCAAAGATAGAAGTGATTTCGAGGGTATGGTCATCTTGCCTACAAAGTACTCAGAGTTGCCTTGATCCTCGTAAGCAAACTCAACGGGCTCCTCATTCACGAACTCGTCTCCCGGCTCTACCCAAAGCAAGAGAACAAGCAAAAGGAACACAATCAACCACGTGCAATGCTCAAGCAACATGATGCAAACATGGTATGCTATGCGGGATTCGATATGTGATGCATAGGAATGATTTGCAAAGGAATGATTGAACCTGGCCTCAACTTGGAAATCCAAGAGTGCCACTGGAAAGGTGAGTTGATTTCGGTTGAAATCGATATAAATATCATCGAAATCGGACGCACGGTTTGGAAATGGCAAGCAAAACAAATATGGCACCGGTCTGCGATAATCAGCAAGTGACTAAGTAAATGCATCAAGATAAATATTCTACAGCACTCAAACATGGCACCAAAATACATGGCAGGGATCCACTCATGAAGCTTGACGAAATATGAACACTGAGCTATGGCTAATTCATCCATTAACAGGTTCAAACAAGCATGGCAAAAGTGCAAATGATAACAGGTTTCAGACTTGGTGAAATTAACACAAGTCTGGAATTTATCATCAGGAAGCAATCTTTAGAGCATGAAAACTACATGCTACAGGAACTTAACATGGCAAAGCAAGGCATGGCATGAAGCTACTCAAATCACTTAACAAAAGTCCCTTAGTGACCTTGAGCCAAAAGGGATCAGAAAATACAATTGTAAGCATGTCAACATAGCAAAAACACAAACATATTCAGACTTGGTGAAAAACTGGAGCATGCAAAATAGTTAACGAGTAGGCGTGTTTACGAGCTCGATGCACTCACTACAGAGCATGGCATGACAAACTAAGCATACACCCATCAAGAAGACATGGCATATGAGCTATAGATGGCAAGAACAACAACATAGCATGCACGGATCAATCGCAACATCCTCAGCAAAATCGCTAAACATGTCAACAATCTGCTAGGATCATTTTATAGCAAAAGTAGAGCTCGATTGAGTCAAGCTAGGGTGCTCCATAAATGCAAACAAAGACATGGATGGATAGAGCACCACAGTATTAACAAAACATCCTTACTGATCATCATCAAAAGAGGCACAGATCACTAGGAAACAACATGAACATATGGCATAACAACAAAATCAGGACAAGGACTTAGTGAAATTCTAAGTCCCTGAAATCAGCATCAACGATTACGCTACTTTGCATGCTTGTGCTAGTCACCACAAATATCACAAAAATACATGGCATACACCCCTGTAAAAATGGCATGGCATTCATCAAAACACATGTAGAGCTCAGGATCATAGCATGCACGCATTAATCATGGCAAAAATGACAAAATGCCATTTGCCTAAACAGATCTGACATATTCCTCACATAGCCCTCTTCCAACAGCATTTCTGGCAACAAGATGAGCTCAAATGAAAATGATGCAATGAGATGAAATGATGTACTCGTTGGGGCGAACAGTTTGATATGCTACACGCGCGAATCGGAGCTACGGATGCAGAGTAATGGCATGTCAAAGAATGCAAAATATTAGGGTTTTGGGAGGAAAAAGTCAACCCGCGGGATATTTCCAGATCTGAGATCTGCATGCAAACAGAGGTTCATCGGAGACCTGTTCACTAGAGCTGTCGCGGAGCTCGCTGGAGGAAGAAGACGAGGGAAGGAGAGGTCGCCGGGGACTCGCCGGAGTGCGGCGACGACGCTGGTGACGGCGGTGGCCGGCGGAGGCCTCGGGCGGCGCGGGTGAGGCCGGTGCGGCGGCCGGAGCTGCTGCGGTGGCGGGGCAGCGCGACGACCGGAGGGGAGGTAGAAAATAGCGGCGCGGCGGAGCGTCGCCGGTGGCAAGGCAGTGCGGGCGATTGGGCGGCGGGGAGGCGCCCTGGCGGCGCGGCGGCGGATGGGCCTCGGGGGCCCGGAGTGGGCTTCCCGGGCTGGCGGCGGCGGCGGTTCTATGGCGCCATGTGGCGCGAACTGAGTGGCGGGGCGGTGTGTCCGGCGCGCCCAGACACGTCCGGCGCGCTGAGGGACGAAAGAACTAGGGTTTGGAAGGGGAAGATCCGGGATTTAGAATGGGGTGTCTATTTATAGAGGTAGAGGTAGCTAGGAAGCTCCAAATGAGGTGCGGTTTGCGGCCACGCGATCGTGATCGAACGCTCTAGATGATGGAGGGGTTTTCGGTGGGTTTTGGGCCAAATTGGAAGGGTGTTGGGTTGCAACACACACGAGGCCTTCTCGGTCCCTCGATTAACCGTTGGAGTATCGAACGAAGTCCAAATGGCACGAAACTTGACAGGCGGTCTACCGGTAGTAAACCAAGGCCACATGGCAAGTCCCGGTCCAATCCGGAAATTTTTAACGCTCGCACATGAAAAGAGGTAGAAAGGACCACCGGAGGACATAAGAGCGCCGGAATGCAAAACGGACAACGGGGAAAATGCTCGAATGCATGAGACGAACACGTATGCAAATGCAATGCACATGATGACATGATATGAGATGCATGACAAAGACAAAACACACGGAGGCAAAAACCCGACAACGAGGAAAATAAAACAACTTAGGCCGGAAACGGCAAGAGTTGGAGTACAAATAAGGTAAATTACATCCGGGGTGTTACACACTGGTCAGCCTATAAACAGCCGGGATGTGGCTGGAGAGGATCATCATCGAATTCCCATTTGCCTGGTCGGCTACGACTTGTAAATGAACCATGTACTTCTCCTCTTAAAGCAATATACATTTGAGATCGGGATCATTATTCTCCACATTTTTTCTTAGATTAGCTAAGTAAAATCCTCTCATACACCTCGGGTTTTGACAAACATGCTTTGTTGCAAACAAATCTCAGCTCGGTGCCCACCTCCTCCCGTGCACTCGAAGTAGCCCAAGCATGACCACCCAATGCAGCACCGCCGCGACAACCCCACATAGTGCCGCCGCCCGCCGGCAAGACCTAGGCAGCTGCCACACACCAGGCCGCCCCAACTGCCCAGCAACCAGCACAGTGTTGACACCATGGCGCTGAGCAGCACGCCACCCGGCTAGCCAGCCAACCAACTATTTCACACCAGAGCTTACGACTGACATGCTCCATCAGTTCCTGGATATATGGCAGCGAGTAGATGGGGTGGCCCTGCAAGAGGATGCACATGACAAGGTACAGTGGGCGTGGGAGAAGGATGGCATGTTTTTGGCACGCTCAGCATACGCGGCCAAGTTCGTGGGACTCGAGGTTGCACCAATGGTGGAATTCACATGGAAGTCACGGGCGCCCCTGCAGTGTCGCTTCTTCGTTTGGCTTGCCGTGAGGAATAGGTGTTGGACCTCTGACCGCCTTGCTCGACGGGGGCTCCCCCACCAAAGCTCGTGTCCACTATGTGGCCAACACAAGGAGACCATCACCCACATCATGATCGGATGTGTCTTTGCAAGAGAGGTCTGGGGAAAGGTGTGCCTGGCCTTGGGACGACCAGACCATGCTCCAACACCGATAGAGTCACTTACAGAGTGGTGCATCGGGCAAGAGGAAATTGGGCAACACCGGAAGCTGGCTAGGACAATCTACATCTTGGTCCTATGGGAGCTGTGGACTCACCGTAATGCAGTGGTCTTTGACGGAGTGGCGCCATCCACACTCACGGTGCTCAAGAGCATAGGAAGTAAGGCTGGGGCTTGGAAGCAGGCAGGACTACTGCGAGGGGAAGTCGAGGTGTTCTTCGTTGGCCTTGCATTGTGGGAGAGTAGTCCTTAATAGCGAGTTAGGCAGGTGGGGTGACCGAGGGGCTATCTGTACATACCATTGTAACATCAAGTGTGGAGGGTTTCTATCCTTTCCTTCTATAATATATGATACACACACTCGTGCGTATTCGTGGAAAAAAAACTCCGAGCCAAACCGCTGAGCACCACGCCGCCGTCGCGTGCGTGTTGTTTGCCGTCAATGCTCTCGTACTGTTGGTAGATTTATTTTTCAGAAAAGTATACTTTTCGTCCCTCAACTTTCGACGGAGTCTCGGTTTGGTCCCTCAACTTTGAAACTGGACAACTTGCACTCCCAACTACTGAAACCGGACAAGGTTCATCCTGGTCTCAGCTTTGAACGGTTTTGGTGTTGATTCACCACGGTTTTGACCGGTGCTGACTTAAATACGTGTATATATTTCAAATCCGTGAATTTTTTGAAATTCATGTACTTTTTTCAAATCTGTGTACTTTTTCACGTTCACGTAAAAATTTAAATTCACATACCTTTTTGAAATGCATGTAAGTTTCCCAAATTCGCATACTTTTTATAGTCCGCGTTTTTTCTCAAATACATGTACTTTTTCAAGTTCGTGTACTGCTTTCATATCCATGTACTTTTTTTCAAATTCATTGCCTTTTGATAAAGTATGCGGATTTGAAAAAAGCACGTGAACTTGAAAATGGTATGCGGACCTGAAAAAATAATCGGATTCCAAGAAAATGCTGGAATTTGAGTCAAAACCGGGGAAGTCAACACCAAAACTGGTAAAACCGTGTCCAGGGACGAACCTTGTCCGGTTTTAGTAGTTGGAGTTGCAAGTTGTCCGGTTTCGGAGTTGAGGGACCAAATCTAGACTCTGTCAAGAGTTGAGGGACAAAAAATATATATTTTTTCTTCATTTTTTTACTCAAGAAATCTGTTCAAATTGAAAAGGACGGGAAGTGGCTTAGAGTCCGTAAAGTTACCTCCATACCGACGTAATTTTACAGCGTGGAACGGAGGCCTCTTCTCATGGTTTGGTCGGACGCAACTTCTCGCTCGGTCGATCGACCAATGTGAAGAATTAGCCAGCGTCTTAAATACACGTTCTATGATTGACTATTCATCATCCTCTACTGGACTGCGGTGAAAAATACTCCAGTAGAGGATAACTTCCATAAGGGACCTAAGTTGCCTGGGTGAAGAATTCTTATTCATCAACCTCTTGCTAATTCTTGTCCGGTTCTATACAATACTATGGAAATTGTCCATAAGGGACCTAAGTTGCCTACAATGTTAAAAGATTTTTATGGGATCTAAGTCATCTATCATGATTTGAAATTTCAAAACTATGTGGGGATGGATGGTATAAAATTTGTGTGCTTTCCTTTTCTAGGGAGGGAGTCTGCCCACCAACACCACTGAGCGCAAGAGTATTGGCTACCCAGGTCACGACGAGCTCTTCAAAAACTAAACCCCACATGGATATGTTTTGATGATTTTTTCTTTCAAAAAGCAACTTAATGCCAGATGAGGCAACTTTAGTGCTAAACAGAAGCAACTTCACTCCATTAAAAGTAACTAATTACTAGCAATAAGCGACGAACTAGTAATAGAGAACTACTTAAAAACAGATGTAGATAACATCACATCACCTTCATAGGCAACTTTCTTTCTACTATAGGCAACTTTAGTGCTAATAGACAACTTCCCTACATTTTGTGTCCTAGTTAACTGTGTATGACATTCTCCTAACTTCCTCACCGGTACTTCTAAGTTTTCTATTGTTCATGATCATAAGTTGTTGTTTCTAAATTGCCTATAATACTATAATGTAATCTACCATTGATACTCTTTCGTCTTCTATTGCTAGTTATGGTAGGCAACTCGGTGGTGAATCGAGGCAACTTCAGAGTATTTGTAGGCAGCTTAGAAAAATAATGATAAACCACTTCACAATATTGTAGGCAACTATTTCTACAAAGTTAGGCAACTGGGCAGCAATGATAAGCAACTAATTACCAATATCAGGTAACTGGCATCAATGGTAGGCAATTTATAGTATTTATAGGCAACTAAACATCAACTGTAGGCAACTAACCATCAAACAATAGACAACTGAGTAGCCGTGATAGGCTAGTTGGGATAATGTTAGCAAAATTCAAAGATACACATAATCCAGTGAAGTTGTTTTGTATATAACACTAAAGGGGTCTGATGTTTTGTGTTTTTTTTCTTGTTTTATGCAAACCAACCTAATAAACAGTCTAATAGGATAAAAAGAAGAAGTTGCTTCCGTATAGCACTATAGTTGCCTCCATTGCATCCAAAGTTGCCCACAAAAAAAGATTGACAAAACCTACATGTCGTGGTTTTGTCACGGCAGATGTCCTTAGTGTCAGGACTTAGTCGCATGCCAACGCATCTATGTGGTAGCTTGAGAGGGGTTGAGTGGGACAAGAGACACAGGGCGGATCAACACACAAGACAAGGGTTTAGACAGCTTCGGGCCCCGGGAAACATCATCCGGAATAGCCCTACATGCTGTTTGTGGCTAGGTCTCATTATGATCATGAAGGAGCCGCCATAAACCGGCTCTCCTAGTTGTGTCTAGCCCTAGAGATTATCTTCTTACTTGTTGCTTGTCCCTCTTTGGGGAGCCCTGCCCCTCCTTATATAAGTTAGAGGGGCGGGTTACATGTGGAGTCCTATTAGGACTAGGACTAATCTACCTTCTAATACAAACCGGATACAAGTCCAGGTCTTAACTCCGTGTAAGATAAATGTCCGTCACGCCTTTCCTCGTAAACCGGCCCACCATAACATGAGCCGGCCTTCTGGGCCTTGGGCCTTGTCATCCATCTGAAACACGTGCCGGGTCACCAATGAGTCTTCAGGCTCATGAATTGTCATACCAGCGAACCGCCAGACACGTAAGTCGCCAATCCTCTGGCGGGTTACCAATGAAACGCCAAGTCTGGCCGGGTTATACTTCCAGCCGGTTTACGCCGCGGGGTATATCTCCGACATTAGCCCCCAAGTTTAGCTTGGATTTATCCATGGTAAACTTATACCATAAAATAAACACAAGAACCAATTTGACAGGTTGTGCTCTGGGTTAAGAACTCTTGTAAACCGGCACCTGAACATCCTTAAGTCCCTGTCATTTCCTTCTTCTAGAAATTCCGGGTAAATAAACCAGCTTCATAATCAATTTGCTTCCAGGAGAAACATTGTAAATAAAGAATCCATTTGAATCGGCCTTCAATGCTCTATAGCCCCCAAGTCTTGAGCAGAAACAAAGTGATGATTTAAGACATGCTTCAATATAAATATTACCACTTTAAAGAAATCCATGTTGTTCATCTCAATCACTAGTAAAGATTGAATACTCCATATATGTAGCCCCCAAGTGCCGGGTTGTCATGCTTGCAGCAACCTGGGATTTGTAATTGCCTTATGCTCATAAAAACTTCAACCAGTGTAACCCCCAAGGGCCAGGTTATTATGCAATAATGAGCAGGGACTTTATAAATATAATCATGCTTCATTAAAAATAATATCATATGATGTAACTCCACCATGGGGCTTGAACCCACGTCCACAAGGTTAAGAGCTTTGTGTTTTACCAACTGAGCAGTGGACCCTTGAGTATAACAGATTAAGACTTGTGTACCTTGAATCATTGATAGGAGCAATTGGTAGCCCCCAAGTGTCATGGTGCATGTTTGCAGTGACATGAGACTTGTATATTTAATGTAATCTCAACTTGAATAATGTAGCCCCCAAATGCCGGGTCATAAGCCTGCAGCGACTCGGAACTATTCCTTCAATTGTGGAATAAATTATATCTATTTATAAGATAATAGCCATTGTGCTTAAAGCAACTTTGAAAACCTCAATCATAATACTGGTTTTGATAACCATAAAAAATCCAGCCATGTTTGGCTATTTGAAGATTTGAATAATATAATCCGGTTTAAAAACCTCAGTCATTCAATATCATCATGAAAATCCAGTCAATTTTGGCTATGAAAGATATGAATATCTTACCAGTTGATAAGTAAATCCGGAGTTTAAATACTCGGCGACTCTTGGTCGATGGAGACTTGATGCGCATTCATTGTAAGCCGGAATTTTTATAACCTGGTGGCTGATAGCCTTTGAGAAAATCCAAAATGGATAACCCTTTTGAAGCATCAATTTTGATGATGAGCTTGAATTTATATATCATAATTCTGCAAATCCTGCATAAAGTGTAAATAACATATGCCCGGGCGACTTAACGTCGAAAACCAGGGTGGGTAGCCACCCGAATGCATTCTTATCTTGCAGACAAGTAGATCACAAGAATCCTTGGCGGTTTACCACAGGGCGGGTCATAATGCCCATATAAATAGCCAAGGTTTATAACCAAACCTGTAATTGAAGATAATCAAATATGACATAGATGATACCTGTGACATTGAATCACCTTGTTGGTTTAACCAATTCTTGTAGTGAGGGTGGTAACCCCAATCTTGAGTATTGAGAACTCCTTCCTTAATTTGCCAGATTATGATAATAAACCATACCGGGATATAATAAACACCAGATTTTCCTTATAACACTGGCGACTTGTTAGTCAAAACCAGATCGGGTTAATGAACACCGGATCATGTACTAACAACTTGTAGTTGAAAGCCAAGCCGGGTCAAGGATGCCGGTTTATCAGAAGATATTATGAACCTCAACAAAGGCGAAAAAACTTGGCAAACAGAACTCAAAAAAGAACATGCGAGGCTTTTTACGAGCTGCCAGGCTCCAAATCGAGGCTTTTCATGGGCTACCAGGCCACTGAATTAACCATTTCACAAAGCCTCTTAAGATGGACCTCAATCTTTAACCAATCACGTTTTAACTTTGACAAGTTCAGGGTCTATGAGATTGACTGTCAAACGTTCGCGGGTCGTACCAGGTTTACCTGGGCGGAGTGACTTACTAAAAGAAGGCAGGTTAATCCGGGGTTTTAGGTGCGTACACCTGGCTTCCAAGCCTGGCTTGATAGCCTATTACAGGGTGCAGACTCTTAGTTCCTTGCGAAGCAAAGAGCCCCCAAGTAACTTCCCTGGTGGCCTTACGCCGATCAAGAGGTGTAGCTATGGTTCAAAGTCAACCAAGCCCCCAAGTGATTTCCCTGGTAGCCTTACGCCGATCAAGAGGTGTAGCTATGGTTCGAATACGACCAAGCCCCCAAGTGATATATTTATGAGCTTTGCTCGTCGGGTGCCTATGTTTGAGTTGTGCTGTGCAATAAACCCTCTTTGGCACCTTATGATAATATGAGCTTGATAGCCGGATTAAGAGGGTAGTAACACTATGTTCTTTTTGGTGAATGCACCTATGTTTGAACAGGAAGCCCCCAAGTGGTCAATAATATGATAAGCCAATAAGGCAGGATACCCATGTTTGAACGGCACATCATAGCAACAGGTCGTCTTCGGCAACCTTTAACTTTTTGCAAGAGATAAATTCTTCTTGAACCCGTATTTTGAACTGGATATTTGAGAGCTTCAACGCTTTATGGGAGACATCTTTCCCTTGAACCGGATTTTAAACCGGAATCTTCATTTTCAGCCGGAATTTTTCTGACGGCCTTTAAACTCGAACTTGCGAGAAATTAATTCTTTTTGAACTGGAAATTATTAAACCGGATTTGAGAGCTTCAGAGCTTTGTGGGAGACCGGTTTCCCTTGAACCGGATTGTAAACCGGAATCTTTATTTTGAACCGACAATTTTCTGATGGCCTTTAAACTGGCAATATTTACTGAGCCATGGCATCATAGCCCCCGAGTCTCAAGGTGACTTGAGGAGTTGGCTTGAGATTCTTCATAATTAACCATGATATAGACCAGTTTGAATCCTGCATGGGACAACTTGCAAACCGGAGTAATTGCTCCTTTAAAGAAAGCAATATATAATATAAAAAATATGCTGGATGGATTTCACCTGATACATCATGCCAGTAGTTATCCTCCGCGAGTTTGATGATCACCATGGTGAAACTGAAATCAATGATGGACGAGTCGGCCACGAGATCAAACAAATGAGTCGGTCGCGGACACGTGAACCGGCCGCGAGAGCGAATGGGCGAGTTGGCCACAGGGACGGTCCCTGAGTTGAAGTAGTCCGGGCCGTAAGGGCGGCGTCTTGCACACATATTGTTTGATCATTATGCCACGGTCATATGCTAGCGCATGCCAATAATTATGCGATTTATATATCCACGATCCGGCCATCGTCTTTGCAGTGACCAATTGTCCTGCATATAAAATACAAAGACCAAAGTAATTGTTCGCAGACAAATTACTATATAGAGATGAAGTAGATAAGATGTATATCACCTAATGTATTTTGACCTTATGATCCTCAGCAGTGTCCTTTAGTCAACCCGGCACGTTGAACAGGACGGACCGCAGGGCAGACAGTAAAACGACCGCAACATCAGAGGCGGCACAGACAGATGAGTCGGCCGCAGTGTTGTAAGCCGGCTCGGGCGGGAGAGTTGGCCGCGATGTTGTAAGCCGGTGTGGATGCGTGAACCGCCACGAGGGCAGATGAGCGAGTTGTCCGTGGCGTTGTAAGTTGGCGCGGACGGGTGAGTCGGCCACAACAATGTAAACCGGTGTGGGAGTCCGTTGAGTAAGGACGACTGTCG